>NW_026526688.1:76812343-76977343 GCF_024362965.1 Panthera pardus
ACTCACGGACCGCGAGATCGTGACCTGAGCCGAAGTCGGACGCTTAACCGACTGAGCCACCCAGGCGCCCCGAAGATGACATTTTTAAAGGAATTTGAGAAAGTCTAATGGTTTCATATAGATCTGAGTGGAATTACACAATATGTGTTTTTAACAAATGCCGCAGGATAAGAATCATCATTTGGGCACCACAGAAATAGTTTGGTCAGCCTTGCAGTTTGTTGTCAGGGCCGCCTTCCATTTTAGGACCACTGCAGGCTGTTAAGATGGCAGATACTTGGCTGTTTTCGGTTTTCTTTCTTCTGTTATTGGAGCAATTCTTTTCATGTATTTTTTTTTAAACACCTGCTGTGCATCATATAATGTGCCTAGTAAGGCACTTGGGAAATCAGTATGAATAAAACAGATTATGTCTTTTGCCTTCATAGAACTTTCTGTTGAATAGGGAAAATTGGTAAGTGAACGAATAATTAAAAACAAATAGCTTAAGGGGCACTTGCATGGTTCTGTCTTTTAAGCATCCGATTCTTGATTTCGTCTCAGGTCGTGATCTTGCAGTTTGTGAGTTCCAGCCCTGCATCAGGCTCTGCACTGACAGTTCAGGCCCTGCTTGGGATTCTCTTTCTCTCTCTCTCTCTCTCTGTCTCTCTCTCTCTCTCTCTCTGCCTCTCCCCTGCTTGTGCTCTCTCTCTCCAAATAAATAAACGTAAAAAAAATCAATTTTAAAACATAGCTTTAAAAAAACATATACTGGAGATTATAAAAGGCTTTAAAAAAATCTTTAGTCTTTTTTTAGTAAAAGATCATGGAAAGAGTACTACCCAGTGTGACACCTGTATTTCTATTCTTGCCTCTGCCACTAACTCGTTACATGACAGTGAACAAGTTAAACTAGCAAAATCTTAATTTCATGTGTATGTATTTATTCCAGACTGATTACCTGTGGGAAGAAGGCAATAGTCTGTTTGCACAGAGAGTGAAGTTTCTTTTTTTTTTTTTAAACGTTTATTTATTTTTGAGACAGAGAGAGACAGAGCATGAACAGGGGAGGGGCAGAGAGAGAGGGAGACACAGAATCGGAAGCAGGCTCCAGGCTCTGAGCCATCAGCCCAGAGCCCGACGCGGGGCTCGAACTCACGGACTGTGGGATCGTGACCTGAGCTGAAGTCGGACGCCCAACTGACTGAGCCACCTAGGCGCCCCAGAGAGTGAAGTTTAAAGAGGGAGGGAGATATTAACACAAATATTGCAAATATGGGGAATGCTAATATTAAAATAAGTTCATTGGATGGTATGATCCTATTGAGCTCTAAGATTTTATTTTCCAAAAGTTTATTCAGAAATCAGAAAAGAATTATCTAGACCTTCGTACGTTAATATCTGTATCCACATATGCTGTTTTTCTTTTCTTTATTTTTATGAAAGAGCATGAGAGGGGGAGAGGGGCAGAAGGAGAGAGAGAATCTTAAGCAGGCTCCATGCTCAGCACAGAGCCCGAAGCTGGGCTCTGTCCCACCAACGCGGCATCATGACCTGGATGAAATCAAGAGTTGGATGCTAAACTGACTGAGCCACCCAGGCTCCCCTCCTTTATTTATTTTCTTATTTTTATTTTTGTTTTTGGAACTCACCACCCTGAGATCAAGTCACATGCTCTCCCGACTATACCATCCTGGTGCCCCACATATGCTGTATTTATAATAACTTTATATTATATTTATTAAATTTTATATTTATATAACAATTACGATAATATGAATAATAGCTAATACTTTTTGAGCAATTAACTGAGCCAATTATTATGCTAAGTATTATATAAGGATTATTTCACCTTATTTTAAAAACAGACAAATGAGATAGTATTAATTGACCCTGTTTTACAAACGAAGAAACTGGAGCTTAAAAATTTTGCCATGCAAACAAAATCAAAGGGCCAGTAAATGGAGGGGTAACATTTGAACTTAGTCTGACTCCGAGCTCATACTATAACTTCTTATATTAGTAATTAGTCTGAGTTTTTTTGAGTGCTTGCTATCTGTCGCGCACGAGCTAAACGCTTCACCAACATTTCATTGGATCCTCAAAACCACCTGTGAAGGTGGATGCTGTTACTTCTGGTTTACCTTGGAATAAATGAAGGCTTAGAGATGTTTCTGGTTTTTCAAGCAGTAAAGCTTGTTTTTACACCTTATAGCTTCAGCTGTGGTCAGCAGTGAAGGGTTATATCCATGTTTGACTTTTTGTTTCCAGAAATACAAGTGTGTTACTCTTGTTCTTTTGAGAATTTTATTTTTTTCTTTCCCTACTCTCTCTACCTAACTTTTACTTTACTTATGAAAGTTTTGTTTTGTTTGTTTGTCTCTAAACTTTTTGGGCAAAAAAATAAAAAAACACCATCATTTTTTCTAAATACTGTCCTTAATTAGAAACCCAGTATATAAAATATATTAAAAGGGTGCCATCTTAGTTGATAGCAGGAGCTCATGTGTTTCTTACCACTGTTAAGGCATCTCACGATGTGAAAATTACTCCCCAGCCTACTTAAGGGAATAATCTCTAATGGCAGCTCATTTGAATACAATTGAAATAGAACCAAACCTCCTAATCTAGGGTACTTTGTAGTGTTTTAGTTTTTTGCCCCCTATTGCTCTTACCATCTGATACTGGATTATTCCCTTAAAAGTGTAGTGAATTTTTGGTAAATAATACATACTAATAATATTCCAATATTACGTATAGGTGAAAGTGAAACTTGATTGGATTTGGATCAAAACAGCTTGCAACATAAACAGCTATAAATACTATTGGAATAATTTGAAGATAGATTCTATGTTATGTATAATATTGCATTAATACTTAGTTTTTGAATAGTTAATATTTCTGAGTAATTGTATTGTTATATAAGAAAATACCTTTGTTCTTAGGAGATGCATGTAGTTTACAATGTGAGTATTATGCTATTTGTAACTCTCAAATGTACACACACCGTGGGGAGAGAGAGATTGAGAGGAAGCTTGATAAAGCAAATGTAGCAAAATGTTAACAAGGTGGGAAGTTCAAGGAAAAGCTGTGTAAGTTTTTTATTTTTTGGGGGGCAACTTTTCCATAGGCTTTTAACTTCTGGGAAAAATACTGAGAGAGAAATACTGAGAAAATATTGAAAGATTTCCTCTTGGTTTCTGTTGTTGTTTACATTATTTCTACCTGTGGATAATTGAGCTTTAAACCTTTCTGTTAAGGGCACTAGGATGGTCCAGTTGGTTAAGTGTCTAACTTTAGCTTAGGTTATCATCTCACAGTTTTTGAATTCGTCATCAACACTGTCATCATGGAACCTGCTTAGGATTCTGTCTCTCTCTGTCCCTCTCCGCACTTACACTTTCTCCCAAAATAAATTTTAAAAATTAAAAGAAAAAAGCTTGATATGAAAATTTGCAGATAAACTGTGATTTGCTTGTTCTCCATATCAGAAATTTTGGTTGTATATTCAGAAATAGAAACTCCTTTACTTAAAGTTTAATAAATTCTTATTGAATTCTTCCTATGTGTATGTCTTAAATCCAATATTTAGGTTGGTATATCATGTGTTTTCTTTGAACATACCTGGCATAGTCTTATACACAGATTTTTAGCACTGTAAGGTATGGTAGAATACATCTGATGTATGCCTTTCCTCATTTTATGGATGAGGAAACAGTTGTGGACAGGTTAAATAATTTGTTGAAGATTGTACTGATCTCTGATAAAAATAAGACTCAAAATCTTACTCTCCTGATTCCCACCTCATTTGGAGTATGACCGACTGTATTACTTTCAGGAAATCATTCAGTTATTCACTATCAGTCATTCCAAGTGTGTTTTCCTTCTATCCTCCTTACTTTTTTTCTTCCATTCTTCCTTATATAGATTCATTTCTAGTTAAGTTTTCAAAATAGATTAATTATGGAACTAATATTTATTAAATGCGTGTTATGTGCCAGGCATTGTGCTAATTGCTGAGGATAAAGCAATGGAAAAAAGAAACATGGATATTGTCCTCATAGAATTTAAATTCAACAGATTATTCATTGCTTCATTATGAGTGTAACCTGGGATTTTCCTCTTATTTTCTGGCACTTATTTTTGGGTATCTTGTCAAAGCAATCTTATATAATCTTGTATTGAGAATGTTGTTACTTATCTCTCTGATTCTAGCTGAGAAGATAATTTGGAAAATTTCCAGAGAGGTGTTTTGTTTGTTTGTTTGTTTGTTTTTTAATAAGGGATTTATTGTCAAAAATTTAAAAAATAAATTATAATTTTAGAATAATAAAGTGTTATGATATATTTAAAATTACTCTTAATTGTAATTTTAGAAGGACTGGGGCAGAAATAGGGAGAGGCTGGCAAAAGTGTGCATACTTTCAGGTCTGAGGCTCTAAATATAGTCTGAGGGCCTAACATAAAACATGGTGACTATAGTTGGTGCCACTGTATTGTATAATTGAAATTTACTAAGAGGCTAGAACTTAAATGCTTTCACACACAAAAAAAACGTGGGGTGATGGATGTGTTAATTAACTGAATGGGGGAGACAATGTATATGTATATCAAATCACAATATACACTGTAAATATCTTACAATTTTATTTTTCAGTTATGCCTTGGTAGAGATGAACATTTAAAAATTCTGAAATTATAAAAACACATTAGGAAATGATAATTGTACATTTTCTTAGTTTTTTTTTTTAATTTATGTGCCTGAAGTTTATAGTGTGTTAGTAAGCATGTATTTCTGCAAAAGCAGAATGCATTTTAGTCAGCAGAGGATATATCCCATTGGAAAAGAGATAGAAACTTAATTACCTATGTGCATCCTCTTGCTGATGTTTGCTATGAATCTTTTGGATCCTCTAGTCCAGTGGTTGTCAGTCCTATTAGAGTACTATGGAGCATTTAAAAAAATACTGAAGTCTAGTCCCCTCCTTCAGAGGTTCTGATTTAATTGGTTAGAGTAGGGCTTGGGTATTAGTGTTTTAAAGTAGGCTTCCATTTTATCCTATTGTTGCCAATGGTAAAAGTCATTTTAGTTAATAGCCAAGGGGAGGGGGTTCTCTGATTCCTTTTCTCTAAATGCAGTGAGCCTTCCTAGAACTTGATGTTAGAAAGGCATTATAATTTAATATTTTTCAGATTTTCCAGAAATTTTATACTCTCTTCATAGCTCCAGCTTTTCCAGCATCTAGTACACTTTACGTACTACTAATATTCCTTTATACTTTTTCAGATCTCTGTGCTAATCCACAATTTATAGTAGTTCTCTGTTGCCAGTGGGCTGTGCTCAGGCAGTCGTTTAGGATCCTGCTTTTACCCATGTTGATTCACCCTCCTCCCTAACATGAAGGCTCAAACCTGGATTTCCTTGCTGTCTGTTCCTCTCTGTTTTTGTCTTTCTCTCCTTTTTCTTGAGGACTTAAGCCTCCATGATCAGGTATTAGAATAGAGGTCCTTTTTATGTATTTTTAAAAAGTTCTTTGTTTTTCTCATATAAAGTAAGGATACTCCTGGTCTTACATGTCTCTTTGGGCTATTTTTATAATGAAAGTGTAAAGTAAGAATTTTTATGTATTTGTGTAGGCACCTAAATGACTTTTTAAATGAATTAACCACCTGAGGAATATAAATTGTTACTAAATATTAAATACTACTACTGCTACAGATTATCATTACTATCAGGACGAAATTTAATAGTTTACAATATTTAGTTTTTATTCTCTAATTCTATAATGAATTTCTTTTGGTTATATTTAAAACACTGAAGAACACTTAGTAAGAAGAAAAGATCCCTGAACGAAGATGTTCCAGAGTATATACACTCTTAAATCTTAGGTACTTGTGAAAATTAAACACATTAATATGTGGAAAGACACAATAGTGTCTCGTACATACTAAGTGCTGAGTAATTGTTAGCTATTTATCTGTACTAAAAGAAATACAGAAAGGGTAAACCAGGGACTTAATGATTACCTGCAGCAGGTTAATAAGAAATGGGTTGGAAAAAATAAGGGAGTAGGAACAGAGTTAGGAGGGATGAAGAGAGACATTTCTCTGACTATACCTTTTCATATGAACTCTTACAATCCTACTAATCTTTCACATACCAAAAACATTCATATATATATAATTAAGCTGGCCATGATGTGGGAGGAATCCAGAATTTAATAGTGTTACAAATGAATAGCATAACCACTCTAAGGGGTGTGGAGAAATAGAAAAGAATGAACCTAAGGAATTTTGTAAGATGGTACTGTGACTGTATCCAGTAAGGCTAAAGACAAAAGGAATTGTACACAAGTATTTTACTTTAATTAGAAAATTTGTTTTTAGCAATATTGAAACTCCTTTTGTGTATACTAGGATTCATCAAATAAATACGTTTTAGATAATGAGAGAAAAATCTCATATTGTTAGAGAAAAGAGTTACATAGATGGAAAGGAGAAAATCCAGAATCTATCCTGTGGTAATGATTGATTCAGAGGTATCAATATGAACTTGTTACATGTATACACATAGAGAGATGAACAGAAGCAGAAATAAAAATACATGTGGGGGTATACCCAAGTTAGCATACTTTCCTTTATTTCCTAGCCCTGTTTTCAGAAAGAACACCGAATCAATGTCAACCAGTGACTGAGCAAACCTAGTTCCCAAATCTTAGTTTCTAATTGCCATTCACTAATAAAAGAAACTAGGTCTTCTTGGAGAAATAATTGATTTCAGAGCTGACAAAGGGAACTAAGAAGATCTTGGAATTCCTTATTGTGCCAGAAGGTAAAGAGGTAAAGACATGATCAAAAATGGATAGAATCATGTTGAAAGGACACGAGAGGCCCATCTTGAAACTTCAAATAGTTAAATCTGTGACAATTTGATCAATAATATTGATAGGAATAGATTAAAACCCATAGAATAAAATTATTTGTGAGTCTATAGTGAAGTAATTAAATAACACTGAGAAGTAACAGCTCTTCTTTAAAGTAGAATTCCAGTTATTAAATATAAAAAATTAATGTAGACAAATCACCTGGTAGTAAGCACCACAGCAATAGTGTTGTAGGCAAGAATCAACAGAACTAATATTTAGATGAAGGAATAATGAAAAGTTAATTTCATCGTCTCAAAGTATGTCTTCACAAGATACTTATTAGTTAAAAGGGAGAAATATAGTAACTTTATTGTGGAGAAACCTGACATATACCTTATTAACCAAATAATCCAAGTTAACATCACCAGTAATAAGGCATATTTACATCATATACCACTTGATGTGCACCGAGAAGAACACGTTAGCACTTTCGTAGCAGTCTTGCCCAAAATGCAAAACTTCTACCTAATCAAGACAAGAATTCAGACAAACTCAAATTGAGTGGACATTCCACAAAATAAAAGGACATTAGTCAATAAAAGGACATTGTTCTAGATTTGAGGAATCTAAAGAGACCCAGACTACTAAATGCACTTTGAGATTCTGGATTAGATCGTAGACCAAAAAAAGGGTAATAGTGGGACATTTGATAAAACTCAAATAAAATTCAAATGAAGTCTGTAGTTAATAGTATTGTATCACTTTTTTTTTTTCAATTTTCTAACATTTATTTTTGAGATACTGAGAGAGACAAGAGTATGAGTGGAGGAAGGGCAGAGAGAGGGAGATACAGAATCCAAAGCAGGCTCCAGGCTCTGAGCTTCAGTACAGAGCCCAACGTGGGGCTCGAACTCATGAACGGTGAGATCATGACCTAAACTTAAGTCCGATGCTTAACCAACTGAGCCACCCAGGTGCCCCACTATTGTATCACTGTTAATATTTGAATTTAGATAATTGTAGTGTGGTTATATAACATTGGGAGATGCTGAGTGTATAAAGGAACTCTAATATTTTTGTAAAATTTATTATAAATCTAAAATTTTTAAATAAAAATTAAATTACAAGCTATTATCATTGCTTATGCTTAGAACTTTTAGTCTCAGAACTCAGAGACCTAACTTACTCTGAGTTTACATTTTTTTTAATATTTATTTTTGAGAGAGAGAGAGACAGAATGTGAGCAGGGGAGGGGGCAGAGAGAGAGGGAGACACAGAATCCGAAGCAGGCTCCAGGCTCTGCATTGTCAGCACAGAGCATGGCGTGGAGCTCAAATCCACAAACCGTGAGATCATGACCGGAGCTGAAGTTGGGTGCTTAACTGACTGAGCCACCCAGGCGCCCCTCACTGACTCCAAGTTTAGACAGTTCTTACAAACTATTTTTCCAGGTCACAGTAAAATAGCAGCACTGTATTGGAAAGACTGCTAAATGTGCAATCAGAGTTGAGAATCACTGTGACGACTATTATGGCTATATCTGTAAATACCATTGGAATATGAACCTGGCTTTCAGTCTCTTAATAGGTTGCTTTTACCTCCCCGCCCTCCTTCCAGCCCTATCTCTTCCCAATACTTTTCCTCCAATATACACTCACTTATATACTCTCACATTGTGTTTCTTTCTCTTTTCAGTGGTCTCATGACTTAGAGATGAAAAGGAATGACAAGTATCTCATCTCCAAGCCAGTGCATATTCTTTTTTGCTCCCTAGGTTAGGTGTCCTGCCACATCTCCTATAAGTTTCTACTTTCCATGTTATAACACTTATGACATATAGTAATCACTTTTGAAATCACCCCCCCCCCAACTACTAACCTATAAGTGACAAAAGGAAAAGTATTTTGTGCACTTTTGTTTGTTAAGATGTGCTGAGAAGATTGCCTAAAATATTTTAAGTGCTTAATAAGTATCTGTTGAATGAATGAGTGAAAGTAGTAAGTATAAGTTTCAAATTTTAAACCTGATAAAAATAGAAAGGAACTGGAAAATCAAGTCTGAGGTTTTGAATTATTTGTTATAACATTTTCTCTTTTTCATGGGACCTAGGCCACAAGCATAATTCAAAACAAAATAAAGCAGTGAATTGCTTTATGCATACTGCCTATAATTTGTCTGGTCCCAGCTTGTGTTTGTTATGACCCAATACCCACTTGAGATCTCTTGATAAAACTTTGTCCCTCTAGGCCCAGCAAAGAATTTGTTTTAAAGTGCCTAGGGAACAGTTTATTTTGGGATCATGTGAGTTTTTTTTCAAAGTTCAAAATGGAACCCCTAAAACTATATCAAGGGCCCACAGGAACAAATGTTCAGTGGGCTGCCTTTCTTATGTTCTCCCATACCTGAATAGTTTATCGTTTTTATCATCATCAGGAGGTTTTACTACAAGTCTAATTATGTGGAGCACTTACTTTTGGGAACAAAGGACCAATTGACTATAGAGCCTGTATTATTTTCTCATTGCTGTGATAATAAATTACCACAAATGTAGTAGCTTGAATAGCAGTTGTTTTGGAAATTCAGAAGTCTCAAATGGGTCAGCAGGATGGTGTTCCTTCTGGAGCTTCTGGATAATACATTTTCTTGATTTTTTTTTTAGCTCCTAGAAGATGCCTGCATTTCTTGGTTCATGGCCCTTTCCTCCATCTTCAAAACCCGCAGCACAGCATCTTGGAATTTCTCCCTGACTCTGCTTCTGTTGTCAGTCTTGTTCCCTCTGCTTCTGTCATCACATTGTCCTCTCTCACTCTAATCCTTCTGCCTTGCTCTTCTAAGGACCTTGTGGTTACATTAGCATACCAAGATAATCCAGGGTAATCTCCCTATTTCTAGATTTTTAATCACTTCTCCAAAGTCCCTTTTGCCAGGTAAGGCAATAGATTAATAGTTCCAGAGATTAGTATGTGGACATCTTATTCAATTTACCATGGTGCCTATCCTTTTAATCCTTTCTCTGAGATGATATATTAATATTGTAAAGCTAGTGATTAGTTAAGGCAGACCTGAGTTTGGGTCTCTTTATTTACTAGATATGCAATACTGGCCAAGCACTTAGTAGTTATTTTTCAACACTACTTAGCTTCTTAGACTTCCATTTCCTTTATATTTTCCTTTAGTCAGTAAAATAGGGATGATATTTCACAGGATTAATATCAAATGTTAAATATGAAATACTTTGTATAGTCTTGGACACAAAAAATGATAGTTATTGACAAAGAATAGAACGTAAATGACTAAGGCCTTGTTTATTTTTATAGAGGTGTGATTGACATACAATAAATTCCACATATCTTAAAGTGTACAGTTTCATATGTGGGGCATATTTATATCCTTGAAACTGGCACCACAATCAAGAGGTTTCCTCCTGCCTTTTTGTGATTCCTCTCTCCCACCCTCCCTCCCTGGAGCCAACCACTGATTTGCTATCTGTGTAGATTAGCTTACATTTTCTAGAATTACGTGTAAGTGACTTTATCCTATTTGTACTTTTTTTTTTTTCCTGGCTTTCACTCAGCATTATTGTTTTGAGATTCATCTCTACTGTTGCGTATTTCAATAGCTCATTCCTTTTTATTCCTGAGTAGTATTCCATTAATGGATATGTATCAGTTCGTTTATGTTTGACTTGTTAGACATTTAGTTGTGAATTCAGTTTTTGAGGTCTTTGTGTGGGTGTATGCATTCTTTTCCCTTGTGAGACTACCCACCAGTAGAAAGACTGGATTATATGGTGCGTTTATTTCAACATATTTTTTTTTTTTTAATTTTTTTTTTTCAACATTTTTTATTTATTTTTGGGACAGAGAGAGACAGAGCATGAACGGGGGAGGGGCAGAGAGAGAGGGAGACACAGAATCGGAAACAGGCTCCAGGCTCCGAGCCATCAGCCCAGAGCCTGACGCGGGGCTCGAACTCACAGACCGCGAGATCGTGACCTGGCTGAAGTCGGACGCTTAACCGACTGCGCCACCCAGGCGCCCCTCAACATATTTTTTAAAGAAACTGCCAAATTGTTTTTGAAGGTGGTTATGCCATTGTACCTCACCACCAGCAGTGTATTACAGTTCCAGCTCCTTTACATTCTCACATCAACCCTGGTTATCAGTTTTTAATTTTAGAGCGTGTAATAAAAGTGTAGGGGTAATTCATTGTGATTTTAATTTGCTTTTCCCTAATGACTAATGATAGGATATTTTCATGTGCTTGTTGGTATTTCATGTAGTTATATATATTTTTTGATGAAATGTTCATATTTTTTGCTCATTTAAAAAGCAGGTTGTCTTTTATTATTGAATTATGTGTTCTTTATATATTTAGGATGTAAATCCATCCGGTATCTGCTTTGCAGATATTTTCTTCCAGTCTGTGACTTGTCTTTTCATTTTCTTACAAGCACCTTTTGAAGAAAATTTTTTAACTTTAGGGAAGCCAGTTTATGATTCTTTTTAAATATGTTTTTGTGTGTGGATCATGCTTTTGGTATTGTATTTAAAAACTCTTTGCCTAACCTAGGATCACAGAGATATTTTCCTGTTTTTTTCCTAGAAATTTTGTAGCTTTACATTTTATGTTTGCATCCAATAACCATTTAGAACTAATTTTTGTATATGGTACAAGTTATGAATTGAAGGTCCTATTTTACATATTAATATCCAATAGTTCCAGCACTGTTTATTAAAAAGACAATCCTTTACCACTGAATAACCTTTTACACCTTTGTCTAAATTCTGTTGTCTATATATACATGGATTTATTTCTGGACTTTTCTTCTGACCTTTTGATCTCTGGCTATCTTTCTGTCAAGATCTGATGGTCTTGATTACAGTTACCATAGTTTTAAAATAAGTTTTGAATTCAGGCTGTATAGACATCCAACTTTATTCCTTTTTCAGAGTTGTTTTGGATAGTCTAGGTCTTTTGAATTTCCAAATGTGTTTTAGAATCAGCTTATGAATTTCTACATAAAAGCTTGCTGGGATTTTGATTGGATTTTATTGATAAATTTGGTGAGATTGACATCATAATTATATTGAGTCTACCAACCCATGAAAAAGAAATACCTCTACATGTATTTAGGTCTTCTTTAATTTCTCTTAACTATGTTAGCTGTCAGTGCACAATTTTACACATCATTTTGGATATATTTATTATTTGGATTTCATATTTTCTTGATCCTATTGAAAACATTATTTTTGATTTCTGATAGTTCATTGCTAGTGTATAGCAATGCAATTTCTTTTTGTATGTTGATCTTGTTGTATCCCATACTCTTGCTTAACTCAGTTATTCTAGTAGATTTTTGGTAGCTTCTATCTGAATTTATACATAGACAGTAATGTCTGCAAAAAAGACAGTAATGTCTGCATTTCTTTTCTAATCTAGGTTTTTGGGGGCAGGTTTTGTTTTGTTCTCTTGCCTAATTATCTAGCATAATGTTGAATAGAAGTGATGATAGCATAAAAAGTTTAGGTGCAGGGGAGATATTTAGCTCTTCGTTATTAAATGTTTCTGTAGGTTTTTCATGGATGCCTTTTATCAGGTTGAGGAATGGTTGTTAGATTTTTTTAGTGGTTTAATGGTTGTTAGATGATTTTGCTGTGTCTATTGAGATGATTGTATGTTTTTTTCTTTATTCATTGCATAATTTGGTGGCTAATTTAATATGAAAAGAAGAGTTTTTGGAGGTTAAACCAATCTTGTGTTCTGAGGATTAGCTTCTCTTGGTTATGCTATATCCTTTTATAACATGATCAAATTTGATTTGGTAAAGTTTGTTTAGAATTTTTCCATCTATGTTCATGAAAGATACTGGTCTACAGCTTTCTTGGACTGCCTTTGTTATGTTTTGGTATCAGGATAATACTAGCTTCATAGAATGAGCAAGAAGTGTTTCTTCTTCATCAAAATCTGAATAGTTTATGTAAAATGGATATTTTCTCCTAAAATGTTCTATAGAATTTGGTAATAAAGCCAAGTTAGTCTGGAGTTTTATTGTGTGAGTTTTTAAACTATAAATTCAATTTCTTTAATACATTTGAGCTCTTTTCACTTATCAAAGTTGTTCAGATTGGTAGCATCAAGTTATTTTTTATATTCCCTTATTATTCTTTCTTTTTAAATTTTTTTTTTCAACATTTTTTATTTATTTTTGGGACAGAGAGAGACAGAGCATGAACGGGGGAGGGGCAGAGAGAGAGGGAGACACAGAATCGGAAACAGGCTCCAGGCTCCGAGCCATCAGCCCAGAGCCTGACGCGGGGCTCGAACTCACAGACCGCGAGATCGTGACCTGGCTGAAGTCGGACGCTTAACCGACTGCGCCACCCAGGCGCCCCGATATTCCCTTATTATTCTTTCAATGATTGCAAAATATGTAGTGATGTTGCCTCTCTCTCATTCCTGATATTGGCATTTGTATCTTTTCTCTCTTTTTGCTTCATGGGTTTTTCATATTTTCTTTATCTTTTGGTTTTTGTCTTAAGAGTCTTTGATTTTCATTGTGATTTTTATTATTTCCTTTCTTCTGCTTTGGGTTTAATTTGCTCTTCTTTTCTTAAGGTCATTGACTTTAGACATTTCTTCTAATATAGGCACTTAGTCTTCTGTGGTACAGCTTTAGCATTCTACCATTTGGATTAGTTTTATTTTCCTTTTTTGGTTTATTCCAGATGTTTTCTAACTCTCTTTTGATTTTTTTTTCTTTGAGCCAGGGATATTTAGAGAGGTGTTATTTAGTTTGCAAATATTTCCAGTGTTCTAGAGAATTTTTTGGTTAGTGATTTCTGACTTAATTCCATTCAGAAAACATACTTTGTATGATGTGAATCCTTTTTAATTTATTGAAATTTGTTTTCTGGCCCAGAATATCATTTGTCTTGGTGAATGTTGCAAGTATGCTGAAAAATTGTATATATTCTGCTGTCATTAGGTGTAGTATTTTAGAAATGTTAGTTAGGTCAAGTCGGTTGATAGTGTTGTTCAAGTCTTATATAACCTTACTGATTTTCTGTTTGTCCTTTGAAAGGAGAATATTGAACTTTTTCTCATTTTAGTTCTTTCCTTGGCCTAGGGTAGATTCCTCACATGCCTGTGATAATTAGTGCTCTGCAAAGTACTTGAGGGCAATCTCCTTTACATCTCTGGTGTTATTTCTCTGTTCAGTTCTCTCCCTTTCAGTACTTTGTACTATGAACTATTTTAAAAAATATTTTTCTTAATGTTTATTTTTGAGAGAGAGAGAGGGAGGGAGGGAGGGAGGAGGAAGGGCAGAGAGAGAGGGAGACACAGAATCCAAAGCAGGCTCCAGGCTCCGAGCTGTCAGCACAGAGCCTGACGCGGGGCTTGAACACATGCACCGGTGAGATCATGACCTGAGCCGAAGTCAGAAGCTTAACCGACTGAGCCACCCAGGCACCCCTGAACTTTTTTTTTTAAAGTTTATTTATTTATTTTTGAGAGAGAAAGTGTAAGTGGAATAGGGCCAGAGAAAGAGGGAAAGACAGAATCCTAAGCAGGCTCCATACTCAGCACGGAGCCCAGTGCAGGGCTCGATCTCACCAACTGTGAGATCATGACCTGAGCCGAAATCAAGAGTCGGACGCTTAATAGACTAAGCCATCCAGGTACCCCTGTCCTATGAACTTTTAGTTCTGTCTCTTGAAGTTGGAGTCCACTGAACTTTGCTAAGCTTTCCCCTCCAGTGCTATAAGCTAGAAGTTCTCAAGACAGTGAGCTAGGGAAATTATAGGGCTCACTTTGTTTGTTTCCCATCTCAAAGATCTCTGTCTTTTGTTGTCCGATGTCCAGTGTCATGAAAACTATTGTTTTGTTTATCTGGTTTTTGTGGTTGTTTTATTTTCTAGGATAAATTACTTTTGCTCTATCTTGGCCAGATTAGAGGGTCTTTCCTCATTTATTTTAGGAGAAACTGTTGATTGCTAGGTCTTTGGTACTGATGTGATAGAAATTCAGAGCAGAACAAGTCATAATATTATCAAGGAATGAAAAACAAACAGGGAAACAGATATGTGTAAATAACCATAATATCATATAATAAATACTGCTTAAATTCTAGTATTATGAACAAAATGATGTGACAGAATAACTAAGGAGTCATTAATTTTTTTCTAAGTTTATAGGAAAAATAATTACATTTAAACTGGATTTTGAAAGATGAGTGAGTTTTGCCATGTGGAAAAGGAATACTTTGGTGTATGCTTTTTGTTACGTGATCACTCACCCAACCAATTAGATTTCTTCTTTAGGATCTGCATGAAGTTATAAGGAAACCACTGAATACCTTTATTTCAAACTGTTATGGAGCTTTTACACATTGCTGGTAGGAATGCAAAATGGAATGCAAATGGTATTGCCACTTTGGAAAACTATTTGTTGGCTTCTTATAAAGTTACCATGTAACCTGAGAACCCTACTCTTAAATATTGACTCAAGTGAAATGGAAATATAGTTAACAGAAAAAGAAACAACCCACAACCTATTCTGAATGTTTGTAGCACATAAAGGTATCTGTGATATATTCTTATAGTGGACTACTGCTCAGCAATAAAAAAAAAAAAAAAAAAAGAATAAATTACTGATAGGAAAACGTGGATGAATCGTAAATGCCCAAAAGGCTATGTATTTTATGTTTTCATTTGTATGATGTTTTGAAATAGGCAAATTGTAGGGGTAAAAATCAGACCTGGGATTTGTCGAGGTTGACTACAGAGTGGTAAAGAACATTTTTTGTGTGTGCTCATGTGTGTAATAGGACTGTTCTTGATTGTGTTGTGATTACACAACTCTGTAGACAAGTTAATGTAGCTAAATCTTACCTTAGAAAGAGCTGATTATCAGGTTGACCCTTGGATGGCATATGGGAACTAGAATGGTGAATAGTTCCTGATGCAAATATAACACTTTCTATAACTATAAGAGTGACTCACTGTTCCTAGAGTGTATAAGCAATATAACATATGTTAAACATCCGGTTTCCTTCAGGGAGGCTAGAACTATGGTGCATAGTAGGTAGTGGATGCCTTAGTGACCAGTCCCAAATAAAAATCTTGGGAGTTGAATCTCTAATGAGCTTTCCTGCACAAACATTTCACACATGTTCTCTTTGTTAATTTTTGCCTTGCATCCTTTTGTTATAAGAAATCATGGTCATGATGATGACTATGTACTGAATCCTCTGAGTCCTCTTAGTGAATCATTGAATCTAAAAAGAGCCGTATTGATCCTGACATGACTGTATTCGTTTATCAAAACCATAAAATTGTATTTTAGTTAGATCTCAAAAAAGTCTTATAAAATCTTTTAGTTATTTTTAAAAAGAAAAATAATCAGAAGTTGTTAGGCTTCTTAAAGTTACAGTCTTTTCGTGATTACAACAACATTATAAAATAATTTTGACAGAGAAGTATGATCATGGCTTTTCACCTCAGATAGCTCTAAATTTGAAAATCAGCTTTTCTAATTAGAGTTTTTTTTTAACCTTAACCTCTGTTTTCTCAATTCTTAAATGGCAGTGTTAATTCTTAATTCCTATCTTTCATGGGCAAGTCATGCAAACAAACATGCCATAGTCCATTTTAGATAAGATGTCAAACAATAATTTGGCATTTTTTGAAAAGACAAAAATTCAGCGTTTATTCTGAGATCAGAATAGCTTTCCATTGCTTATCTATGCAGCCCATTATAATAATTAGTTATGATTAAACCTAGATCCATTGAAAATTTTCTGGTTCTAGAAGTCTACAAGTAACCTACCAATTAGTTTCCTTGCCCTCAATGTCTCTTAACACTGTTGTATCCTCCATAGTATTCTTACTAAACTCTGTCACTGTTGATAAACTTAAGACATGACATTCAAGGCCCCTCTTCAATCTGCCTTGCCATTCATCTTTTCCATGTGTCTTTAGCCACAGTAGGTAACTTGCATTCGAGACACATTTTTCTTCGTCTTTACTCATGCTCTTCTTTGTGTCTTTAGTGTTCTCCCCATCCTACCTATTTAGTGAATTCCTATTTATCTTTCAAAACCCATCTGAATAGAACTACCTCTGTGTACTTTACGAGCCTTTGTCTCTTCTTTTTCTCTGGTAAAATTGCCTGGTAAATTATTTCCTTGCTCATCTGTGTTATTTTAGCACTTGATAAATATATGTATCAAAGCACTTGTTGGTTTGCAGCCTTGGAAGTTACCCTGGTGACATGTGAAGCTGACACCTGTATACAGAAGGAAAGGAGAGACCAATAAAGAGGCAGACCAGTCCAGATTTAATAAGTAGTTTTAAGAAGGAAGGAAACTTATATACAAGGCCTGTCTTGGACAGGTGCTAGATGAATTAGATCTCTGCACCTGCCTGCCAGAATTTTAAGAATCTGTATAGAGACATTAAAGGGATTCAGTCATGACAGTCCAGATGGTCTCAATAACATTACTCTCTCAAAGCTGCATCCTTGAAGTGGCTCCTGTGTAGGAACAGTGGGCAGAACACAAATTCCAAGGACAGATGTGGTGATAAGGAGCCTCCAAATTGCCCTGGTCCAGTTTGTTGGTTGTTAGGTGGTCATATCCTCCCGATGACCTCCTCCACCGGCTCCTCCGTGACCACCTCCTACACATTTTCTGTTTTTCCCAGTACCTGAAAAGTATGGAAATAGAAGATTATAATTAATTCGTTTCAGTATTCTCAATCCCTGGACCACTACTTGGCATATACTATTTACAGTATTTGGCACTGAATGAAGGAAAGAAAAGAACATTAATATGAGAATGTGTGGATATTTCTTTGTACACTTTTATGCATTTCTCTCCTTTTTTCAGTAGGAAAGGGTTGAGTGAAACTATCCTAAATTGAACTGGAAACACAGGAATAAACTGTGTGTTTAGGGGTGAAATTTACTATCCTCAAAATATTTCTGACATTTTTACATCATATTTACGATCTTAACAAATTTTTGTAGGCATTCATGGAAGTGATACTCATTGGCATACCTTGTCTCATCTTAGATCCCTTTCTTTTCTTAAATATTAATTCCCTCCAGACAATCACAGTTTCCATTACCTGAGTGTGTGACTTATTTTAGCTAGACTACATTTTGTTAAATAAATGATGTCAAAGTACAAATATGAGCAATTCAATAAATTTAACTATTAAAGTTATATTTGCATTTTATACAGAATTTGTTAATTAAATTGCTAATTTGTAAGGCTTGTGGGACTTTCCTCTAACTTCCTTCATCCTTTAGAGATTTTGTATTAAAATATAATCTTTTGTTATCAGTATTCTCATTTCCTTATCATGCATCGCTTCTTTTTGTCAATTTCAAACTTCTTTCACCTTTGCAAACAAATCTGTACCATACCACAGTGGTTCTCAACCTTGTCACACATTGGAAATTGGAGAGCTTTAAAAAATCCTTTGCCTGGATCACAGTGCAGAGATTTAATTGGTCTTAGGCGTGGCTATTTATCTGAATTGTTAAAGAGCTCCCGGGTGATTCTTTCATCCTAACAAATTTGTACTTTGGGTGGGATCATATTACTGCAGCCCTATAGAATAGAGATGATCTGTGATTTTGTGCAGTATACCTTCTCATTACTTACATTTGCCATTTACAAATGGCATTTTGCATGAATCCAATGGTGCTTTCATGTATTCACTCTCTCATCCTCTGTAGTAGTGATATTACAGGAAACTGGAAAGTCTCAGTTTCCTATAAAGCTTAATTTTATAATCTTTAACCATTATAATAATTTATGATCTCATGGAATATATTTGGTATCATATAAGCCTCTGTGGAAAGAAATTGGGATTTAGATTAGATTTCGCTTTCCACTTAATTATCTTTTTGGGGCTTTGAAGTGTGTTTTAGATACTTGCCTCTTTAGTTATAGGTACTTTAAGCATAGGATCCAAAAATTATGGAAATTTTGTATGATATAATTTGAAGATGAAAGTAGTATACTCATGATGTAGGTTAGTGAATTTAATAACTTTTTAAGGTAGTAGGAGTTACTCTGACAGTCTAAGGATTTTTAAGAAAGTATGACCCAGTGCATTACAATAAATCTGATTATCCTATAAAATCATTTTGTGAAATATTACATGGACTTACATTTTCCTTTTAAAGTTTCTTTCTGCTTGCTCTTTGCATTTATTAAGTGTCAAGTTTAAATAGATACTGCAAACTTCATTTGGAAATTTAAATTTTCCATTAGATTTTTCACATTTTAAGTCTTTGGGACATTTACGTGTCATGTGTTAAGTGATAACTTGATAACAGCTAATTGAAAATGCATGTTTATGTAATAAAGAAAGAAGGATTACAGTAGGCTTTTTGCTTGTAGGAGTGTCATTATAATAGGAATGTGTTAAATATCCACTTGAACGAACAATCTAGAGATAGAAAGGATTTATGTGCTTCATATACCTTTTTAAGAAAGTATTGCTCTTCCAGAATAAGGTCAAGATAGGTCTCCGATCAGTATCAGAAGGAAGGGGGAATCTATTTTCAAACTTTTTTAGAATTCAATTGTTTTTGAGAGCACACTATCTGTGGAGTATCGATCGTCGGGGTCCCGTAGTTAGTCAAAGGCTATCTCCTTTGACTCACCCCTTAGTGTGGTGTCATCCTCCTTCATGTGATAGATTGTTACAATCTCAGGCAGTGTAATTACACACTAGCCAAGTGGGTCATTTATTTCTTTACCTTCACCATTTACCAAAAATCTCCTTTATCTTTGGGAGCCAGATCTTTCTTTTGCAGTAAAAGCAAAATAATGGCACATAAAACATTTGATGTAAGAACTAAGCCCCATAAAAATATTAAGAGAATGACTTTAAGAAAGCAAACTGTTACATCTTGTAGTATTAACTTTGTGACAAATGTATACAAAGCACTTAGAATAATGACTGGCATATAGTAAACATGTGTTTATTACTATTATCATTATTAATAAGTTAAAATCTAAATGTTAAGTATTTCGGAAAAATAAAAAATACAAGTACTTTGTTTTACTCCGTTATACCTTAAAAAAGAGCTGAAAATCATCTTTTTACAATATTAATTTTT
This sequence comes from Panthera pardus, assembly GCF_024362965.1. Lineage (NCBI taxonomy): Eukaryota > Metazoa > Chordata > Mammalia > Carnivora > Felidae > Panthera > Panthera pardus. The sequence continues at coordinate 76,832,332 of NW_026526688.1, forward strand.
GTGTTCTGAGGAAGCGTACTATGAGGGTATTTTGTTAATGAACATTCCTTGGGAACTTAGTTTTTCTGTATTTTGACGTACTAATCTTTAGAATAAATACTTTCCTCTAACTTTACATGTAAACACAATGTTAAATGCTTCAACCTGACAGAAACATGTCATGCTAATAGTAAAAATTATAACCCATAGAGATTATTACTAGAGAAATCTTCTGTTTCCTTATATGGCCTGGAAAAATTTTTAACAAATTAGTAGGTCTAAAGAAAAAAAATGTGTTTTCTTTTAAAGTAAGCCTAAAGTGTAGTTTGCCTTAGAAAACAACAACAAAAATTTGTCTCCTTCATAAGTCTGTCTGAAGTCTGTCTTCTCATGGCTAGCTGACTATCCTTTTCTGATTTATACATTTGCTCACATTATTACATCTACCTGTACATCTCTCTTCTAAACTTGTTTGAGCCTACTTTTTATTTGTATTGTATTTTAGTTTTTTGTTTAGTATAATTCAATGTCAAGTCAGCTAACGTACAATGTATATAGTGTGCTCTTGGTCTTGGGGGTAGATTCCCGTGATTCATTGCTTACATACAATACCAAGTGTTGAGCCTACTTTTTAAAAGCCAAGTGTGAATAGGGATTCTTCCATTGGGTCATGGTATATGAATTCTATGAGCTCTTATAACATTGAAAGTCAACACCATGCCTTTGGCTTATATGGTATATATTTGGCTTTTTATGTGTATAACTTATCTCAAGTAGATTAGGAGTTCCTTAGGGCAGTGACTATTTCTGTTCGTAATACTTTCACAGTACCTTTTATATAGTGCTCATTGTAAAAATAGTTGGAAAGAATAACATGCAAACACAGACCAAATAAGCTTTCTTTGATAAATTAGAAGCAGTTCCTGAGCACCCAGTCATAAATGAATATCCCTGAGAAAGGTCTTATATGCATTTTGCAACTAGATGAAAATGAAGATTGGCTGATGCTATTAATTGGAAGTCTAGACCTTTCACATTAGGAACTGAGAAACACGATAGAAGATAAAAAATAACACCAAAAAATAACAGAAGTTGGAGGGACAGTGGATCTTAGCAACAGTGACAGTTACAATTAGGATTGGTGGTGTGGAGTACAAATGACAGATATTTTGAAAGCAGAGAAGTATGATATATGACAAATGAAAATGATGTCAGAATCTTATCATTACACTCCCTCCCCCAGTATGAAAAGATGCTACAAGGTAGTCTCAGTTTGAGATGAGAAGAGAATACAAGCAAATTTGAGGAGTGACAGTTGACGATAAATAGCCCTTCCCAGACAGCATCCCAATATAGAACCTTTGGAGAATAGCCCTTGAGATTCCATGTCACTAAGATTTTTATTGAATAGTATTTGATATTTTGAAATAATATGAAAACCTAGTCATTAGACAAAAAAATTAATCCTAAAGGATAATTTTTTATTAACATTGCTGCCTGTTTCTGTTCTTTTTTAAAAAAATTTTTTTAATGTTTATTTTTGAGAAGAGAGACAGAGCGTGAGCAGGGGAGGGGCAGAGAGAGAGGGAGACACAGAATCCGAAGCAGGCTCCAGGCTCCGAGCTGTCAGCACAGAGCCTGACGCGGGGCTCGAACTCACGAACCGTGAGATCATGACCTGCGCTGAAGTCGGACACTTAACCGACTGAGCCACCCAGGCACCCCAATTGCCTGTTTTCTCTTCTGAGTTCAATAAAGAGGTAAGTATTGCTCTTGGCAGTGGTGTGAAAAATGGAAGCAGTATTCTGGCCATTTCTATTATACTTGTATATCTTGACAGTAAACTTTTGGTTTGACACATGACAGTTTTTGAGTCCATACTCATGAAGTGTTAAGAAAGCATACATTGGGGCGCCTGGGTGGCGCAGTCGGTTAAGCGTCCGACTTCAGCCAGGTCACGATCTCGCGGTCCGTGAGTTCGAGCCCCGCGTCAGGCTCTGGGCTGATGGCTCGGAGCCTGGAGCCTGTTTCCGATTCTGTGTCTCCCTCTCTCTCTGCCCCTCCCCCGTTCATGCTCTGTCTCTCTCTGTACCAAAAATAAATAAAAAATGTTGAAAAAAAAAAAAATTAAAAAAAAAAAAAAAAAAGAAAGCATACATTATTAGAAAAAATACAAAAATTTTCAAGTCCTATGGAGGGCAGTTTTTTGCAATATCTACCAAGATTACACGTGCATTTAATCCTTGACCTAGCAACCCCAGTTTAGAAACCTATCTTAAAGATTCAGTGACAAAAATAATTAAAAAGATGTTTGCACCAAGGCTGGTTGTCACAGCAGTATTTGTAATAGGAAAAAATTTTAAATGATCAAAATGTCCACCAAATGGAGGAAACATTAAATAAACCATTGTACATCTGCACAAAGAAGAATAGCTCTTAAACTGCTTTAGAAATGGTCACCAGGATAAATGAACAAAGAAAGACAGAGAAGCTCATGTATATTATGCTGCCATATATTTGAGGAAGGGGCTGCAAATACAACTATAAGTGTATTTGCTTATACTTTTTAAAATGGAAGTTTTAACCAAAAGCTAATAAAAATGACGTTAAGAAGATAGGACAAGGCGGAAAAACAGGAATTGAAAATAGACTTCTGAATAGACCTTGTTTTGTTTTTTTTTTTTAATTTTTTCAAAATGTTTATTCATTTTTGAGAGAGACAGCACGAGTGGGGGCAGGGGCAGAGAGAGAGGGAGACACAGAATCCAAAGCAGGATCCAGGCTCTGAGCTGTCAGCACAGAGCCTGATGCGGGGCTCGAACCCACAAACTGCGAGATCATTACCTGAGCCGAAGTCAGACACTTAACTGACTTAGTCACCCAGGTGCCCCTGAATAGACCTTGTTTTATATATTGGACTTTTCATCCATAATTATAAAAAACAATTTTAAATTAATGGCTAATTTGGAAGCCAGATATAATATGTCAGTTGGGTATCATATACTACATAGAGATTATTTCAAGTGACTTTAAAACTTAGTTATTGGAAGATTTCTGTTGGGGGCTTTTTCCTCTCCTTATTTTCTCCCTCCTCCCACAAACACACATATGCTAAGGACAAAAAGAAAGCTTTAAAGAAGTATTAGACTGTTTTTGGTAATCATATTGTTAGTAGTATTATTTGAATTGTTATTTTGAACTAAATTCTTAAAATTTTCTCAAAAGCAGTGGCCTTTTATTCATTCATTCTCTTCTTTCTCAGTTAGTGAATAAGTTTCTGATATATCCGGAGATATAATTATGACCACGCAATTCAAAGCAAATAAGTAATTATGTTAATGCTATGGGAACTAAGATTTTTCAAAGCAAGAGAAAACAGGAAGATACATAAAAATTGACGAAGTTAAGGAAAAACCCTTTTACCCCAAATTTGAATTGTTTCAATCTGTATAAATGTGTATGTTCCTCATTAAGAAGTTTATTCTCCTGTTTTTTCTTCTGGATGCCCTAGAAACAACAAACAATGTGATAGCAGTTTGCATTTTTGAACCTACATTATGTTCTCTAAATACCATTTTCGAATAAAATGAGTTGAGTCTCCTAGGAAAAATGCTGGATTCCAGGATTGCTAAGATCAGTCTGCACCAATCTATTATAGCAGAAGGCGAGGGAACTATTAAAGGTTTTTGTTGTCAAAGTTTTTAGGAGCTCACATGGAAAGAACTTCATTGATCAAAGAGGGGGCAGTCTGAAAATCTAAAAGAAAAATAACTGTGTTACAGTGAAACACAGCATGTTATGTTTAAATCTATTAGTTCATAACGATAGCTATAAAAATCTTTGTGGATTACTCCAGAGGATTCAGGGGACCAGTCTGTAATTCTCAAAATTGATTATTATAGGGAAGAAAACAGACATTCATCCTATTTTCCTATATAAGCTGTACCTCAGAGTAACTACATTGATGAGAGAAATTTCTTTTTAATTGAAGTACTGTAGGTAATAAATGCAGAAGTAATAATAGAATAGCAAAAATCAGGTCTGGGGAATGATCACCAATGCCTACTAAAATCATTATGTAAAAAGTTACGTGGAAGTTTCTAATTAATGGACACCAGAATTCACAGATCAATATTACCATTGGAAAAGAGAGACAAACAGACATTTCCAACTCCATTTCATCAAATCTTGATATCGGTGTAGTCTAGTATGTTAGCCACTAGTCACATGTGGCTTTTGAGCATTTGAAATGTGGTTAGTCTGAATTGAGATGTGCCAAGTGTAAAATACACACTGGATTTGGAATCAAATCAAAACAAGGAAGGGATGAAAAAAATAGTGTCAATTGTGTAATATTTTATATTGATTACATGTTAAATTGATAATATGTTGGATATATTGGGTTAAATCAAATATATTATTAAATTAACTTTGTTTTTTTCCCCTTTTTAATGTGACTACTAGAAAAGTTTAAATTATACATGAGGCTTGCATTATATTCCTGTTGGACTTTACTGCTGTAAATGTAGCAACTAGTTTACAAGAAGCTCAGGGAAAGGTAAACATGTTAAATGATGATACAAGTGGGCAATCAGGAAAATTCAGAATGTGGAAAAATCTATAGTATAAACAACGTTGTTTCTTCAAGAATAGGTGACCAAAACAATAAAAATAAAAGGAGAATTAAGAGATATCTTAACAAGCCCAATATATGGACCTTATTTAAGGATCCTGATTTTAAAAAATCAACTGTAATGATGCCTGGGTAGTTCGGTTGGTTTAGTGTTCTACTCTTGATTTTGGCTCAGGTAATGATCCCAGGGTCATGGGATCAAGTCCCATGTCAGGCTCCTTACTGACAGCATGGAGCCTGCTTGGGATTCTGTCTCTCCTTCTCACTCTGCTCCTCCCCTGCTAACTCACATGCTCTCTCTCTCTTTCTTTCAAATAAATAAACTTACTAAAAAAAAAAAAAGAAAGAAAAGTCAACTGTAAATAAATAAAGGAGAGGAAAATAGAATATTGATTGGATATTTAATTTATTAAGACCTTCCCCTAACCTACATAGATGTGAAGATGATAGTGGGGTGTGGGAGGGGGAGTCCTTAGTTAAAAGAGCCATCATTGTAGCTGCTCCATGACTTAGATCATTTGTATACGTGGGCTTATATGTATATATGGGTTCCTTAGACCATAGGATTTTGCTTACTGAAGAACATGATGTCCCAGGAAATTGCAATCTGTAGTAACATACTTTTTGTTCATGTACTCATTCGCTTACTCCTTTCACGAATGTTTATTGACTTTTTTATTGAAATATAATTGACATAACTTTATTTAAGTTGCAGGAGCACAGTGTAATGATTTGATATTTGTATAAATTGCAAAAAATGATCACCACAAGTCTAGTTGGTATCTCTCATCATTCATAGTTACTTTTGTTGACTTCTTAATTTGTGTTGGGTCCTATGATGTAGTTAGAGACAAAACAAAGTTGGTCTAGGCCATCATGAAGGTATTAGATATAAAGTAAATAATACATAAATAATTTTAAAAGTCTATAGTGTGGGATTTGTTACAAAAACCAGTGAATGAATGGTGTGATAACCTGTGAAGATCTAGAACCTGAAAGTAAATAGTACAAATGAACTACTATATGTGTATTTTCATACCCCCTACAACTAATTTCTTCAACAAATACTTAAGTGCCTACCTATCCATATACTGTGATGGTGTTGGGAATTCAGTGTTGAACAGAATTGTTCTGTCTCTATTCATGTGTGATCTGTGGCTATGGATATTCTAGTACTGTATCTCTGTGAATTTGTAGCAGGAACCCACACTGGCTTCACACCTCATGGTGTTATCCCTTTAGCAAAAATAATTAGTCACTATATCACCTAGAATTTGATATTTTATTATTTATTGAGCCCATAGTAAAGTACATACTAAATGTGCTTTACAGTATAATAATTAGCATATAATTTTCAACGTTTCAATGAACTTTTGCCATAAAATTTAAGAGGATTTTAATTGCAAGTAATAAGGATTGCTTGTTAATAGGCTGTAGATAATTAGGGAGCTATTTGCATTCTCTCCCCACAAATTTTCCTTTAGTGTTTTGAGCTTCACTTAATTCATAACTTTATCTCATAGGATTAGTTAATCCCATTTAGTCACAGTAATAATAAACATGTTGTTTTCTCCTGTTTAGCTCTCTCCCAGAGTTCTCGTGATTCTTTTGAAAGACTACAACATTGATTAGTTTCAATTATTGTAAGTAGAGGTAGAGTGTTTTTCTTGGTCATTTACTCTAACGAAGTAAAACTTGGTTAGTGGCACTGACATTCATGGCAGTTAATTTTACTTTTGCTAATGTAAATTTTATTTTTCTATTATATCTTAATATAAATTTCCTTTCACATATTAACAAGTTACCATCTGACCAGAAACACTTACAGAAAAGTCCTAGTATGAGTGAGTTTGTACTCATAAATATATCAGTTTACATATTATATTGTATCTTTTTGTTGACTCTATTGTTGTCTTTTAAAATAACATAGTTACATTGCTGCTGTGTTTCTAGTTTGAAATTTCTTACTATATTTTATATTTTTCACTTAATATATACTTCATTTATTGCTTTCTGGAAACAAATATCACTTCAAATAACAATTTGTAATTTTTTAAAGTCCCCACACCCCAAATCTGCTTGGGGATGTTAGGAAAAAATAGAACATTTTCTGATTTATTATATGACCTGTTACATTAGTTAGATATCCACTTCTCAAGAAAACAAAAACATGAAATTACCCAAATGTGTATTTTGTTTTCTTTCAGGTTTAACTATTTGGGCCTTTTCACTAGCTACTCTAGATTTAGGGCTTTAAAGTAAAAAAACTCAGATTTTTATTTATTTTAGCTTTGAGATTTTGGACTAGTGACATAACCCCACTAAACCTTGTTCAATAAAAACAATACTTATTTTATTTTATTTTATTTTATTTTGTTTTATTTTTGAAAACAGTATTTTAAAGGATCGTTGTGAACATAAAATAACTATGCATATAGAAAGTGCTCTGCACAATTGTGCAGATAGCATAAATTGTAACTGTTAATATTGTTATTATATTTGAATACAGCCTCTCATTGTATGCTCTTTTCTTACATTATTTTTGGAGTTCTGCCTTTGGTTTACTTAAGGTGACATATTTATATATTTGTAAACCTTGAGAGTGGTATTTCATCTTGGAATAATCGTGTATTAATTTAAAAATACTTGTTGTCAGGGTGCCTGGGTGGCTCAGTGGGCTAAGCGTCTGACTTCGGCTCAGGTCATGATCCCACATTTCCTGAGTTCGGCTCTGTGCTGACAGCTCAGAGCCTGGAGTCTGCTTCGGATTCTATGTCTCTCTCTCTGCCCCTTCCCCATTTGTACTCTGCTCCCTCTCTCTCAAAAATAATAAACATTTTAAAAAAATAAAAAAATAAAATAAAAACATTTATTGAGGGACTTCTGGGTGGCTCAGTTGGTTAAGCATCCAACTTTGGCTCAGGTCATGATCTCATGGTTCGTGGGTTCGAGTGCCGCGTTGGACTCTGTGCTGACAGCTCAGAGCCTGGATCCTGCTTCGTATTCTGTTTCCCTTTCTCTTTACCCCTCCCCCCACTCACACTCTGTCTCTCTCTCTAAAAAAATTAATAAAAATGTTAAAAAAAATAAAAACATGTATTGAATACTTGCTAATCTATGTAATTTTTAAAATTTCTGAGTCTTCATATATATTAGATTCAGATAACTCATAGAGGTGTTGAGAGGATATAGAGTGATATATGTAATAGTCTATTAATTTTTAGCAAATAGTAGCTGTTAATGAAATTTATATTTGAGGCAAGACATTTATATGGAAATCTACAAACTCAACAGCAATACTAAAAAGGTACAAATAAGGTGCATTTCATGTTTTAGAAGGGTATGGCTCTTGCTAACTGATGGAAGATATGGAAAGACTTCATGTAGGAGTTACAATTAAGTGTCTGAGGAAGAACTGGCTATATGGTTTTGCAACAGAAAGGCATTAGCTTTAGAGGGAAGATAGGTGAAGAGACACAGGAACTAGAGGTGTGGATACAGAGAATACTCAGAAGTTCTGTTTGTTTAGAGTGAATGACTTGTAAAGCTGATTGGTGGGAACTGAAACCAGAAAGATAGGCTAGGAGGCGACTGTCAAGGATCTTAAATATTGGGAACAAGAAATTTGGCTTTACTCTGTCAGCCATTTTAAAGTTTTTAAGCTAATAAATGATCTAAGAACTATTTTTCAGTAAGGTGATTTTGTTGTCTTCTATCAAATGGACTAAGTGTTGGAAGAGATGGAATGGAAGACAGAAACAAGAGGTATTTCAGTATTTCAAGACTGAACAAGTACCTGAAGTAGGACAGTGGTAGAAGAAGAGTGGCTTGAAGAAGGAGCATGTCCAGTGATAGCAGGTGATCAAAACCAAAATTACCTCAGAGAAGAACTTTAGATTTGTCAACCAATGAAGTACTAGTTAACTTAGAACTGTTTTGGTAGCATGTAAATCGTGGAGGCCAGATTATAACTTTAGGGAATGAATGAATGGCTAGTAAAAAGAAGTAATGAGAAAAGTTCTCATAAAATTTGATAATGTGAAGAAAGCAGAAAGCCTTACTTGAAATCATAGGGTGGTGTTAACAGATAAACTCATCTTTGGTGAAATAGAGGCCCTCTGATACAGTCTCCTTCAACTCATTCCCACTTTAGTTCCACCATACTTCAAAATACTAATGAGTTTATTTTAAGCTATAAAAAAAAAGAAACTCTTTTTTTTAGCATGCGTTGCCATTGAATTGTTCTCAGTCAGAAACAGTACCCCATCCTTCCAGGGGCCATTTAGAGATGGGGAGTGGTTTTTACAATGACTGGAAAGCTTATAAACATTTATTGTTGGAATCCGGGGAACATAATATCCACGGGACAGTTTTCAGTACAAAGAATTCTTTTCCCCAACAAACACCACTAAGCATCCCTTTGACAAAGACTCCTCCTGCATAGTCTCTCTCTTTTTTTTTTTTTTTTTTTTTTTTACCTTCCCTTCACAGTCAGAATTCTCACTTTTGAACTTTTTACTTCCTCATCCTCTTCATCTTAGTGTATTGCAGTGGGTTAAAAACTGTTCTGCCAGGAGTCCTGTGATCTCTTCATTGTCAGAAGTATTGTAATACAATTTTTTGTTTATGACCTTTGTTGAGGTAATCACTTTCTTCTTAGTTGTTATCTTCTATTGGCTTCTGCCACATACTCTTTCCTATTTTCTCACCCACTCCTCGGGTATCTTCAGTACCCACTTCTTTCTCCTGGCCAATAAACTCTGATATTCCTCCACTAGCTGTTTCTTTTCTTTTAACTCCTCTACATTTGCCTATATTCCAGAAAAAGAAAGTACCTACTATTTTTAGAACGTTGAAGTACAATTATTTGTCTTCCCTGTAAGAAGACAGATACCCTTGAGAGTAAATTCCATGGCTTATCAAATACAAACAAATACAAAGATATTTGTATTCCAACATTTAGTTCTTGAACTTTTTTTCTCTTGTTTTTTTTGTTGTTTTTTTTTCCTTAGAAACTATTCCAGTGCAACTGAGGTTGATGGGCATGGAGCAAACATGAAGGGGGATGTTAAAGTTTCACACTGAATTCAGTACTCTTCTTTGGCCATCTGTAATTTATGGAATATAATTTTCAAGTAGTGGTTTTAAAATTGTACCCTCATGTGTGTTTTATTCCCTTGGTTTCCTGCCTTTTCTGAGGTCTTGTACTTTTTATTGCTCAAAGGCTGTCATAAGTTTTAGGTCTAGGAAGCTCTTTCCCTGGATTTTCTGTTCCACTTTCTGAATTCCAGGTGGTACTAACACTTTTTATTACTCATTTGGCAATTGAATATAATAAACATTTACTGAACCCATGCAGAGAACTGTGCTCTTAAGTAGGGTATTTGCCAATAGAAGAGAAAGACATGTCAATAGTAAATATAATAGAGGATGATAAATCACAGTGATAGATATATTGAAATATTTAGAATATAAAGATGTCACTGACAGTAATGGCTAATGAACTCTCAGTTAGGCTGAGAGTGATGCCAAGGATATGATTCAGTATCACATCCTTAAGGAACTTTGAGTAGTTCAGTGCAAAGTGTAAAGAAAAGCACTTTGAGTGATAATTAGGAGTAATGTCTGGTCCAAAAACACATTTCTGTTTTAGGTTAACTTTTCAGAGTTGAGTCCCAGAAGTAGAATTACTAAGTCAAGCATATGAATATTTTTAACAATTCTTAAGGCATGTATATTGACACATTCTGCAGGGCATCTGCAAGGTTTTTAGAACTGTCATGCATATGATAAAATACATGAGCTGGATCACTAAGGAGAAATGTTTCTGATGTTGCAAGACTCTGCCCTCCATTCCATTTTGTTAATTCTTTTTGCTTATGCCTTGGATAAATGTATAGCTGGTGCTCATTTTTAAGTGGCATACGACATGCTTGATCATTTTCTTCTCTTTCTAACACTTTTTCATTAGGCTTCAAGACAGCATAATGTACTAAATCATTGGACATTACTCCAAAAACAGTTGCCTTTGCTGGATCATCCTCATTTTCCTGAAGTGTGAATGTTGTAACCGCCACCCCCCCCCACCCCCCACCAGGCTCAGTTTTGAAAGCACTTCTCTATTTAGCAAGAATCACTGGTGATCTTATTCAGTTCCAAGGTTTTAACAACCATGTGCTTGCCAATTTTATATCTCTAGCTCATATTCCTTTCCTGACCTCCACACTTCACTATCTAATTGCATATTTCACTTGTCTTTTTGATAGATATCTCAAACATAGCATTTCAAAACTGAACCTCTCCAGTGTATTTTTTTTTTTCACAATCTTTCCCATCTCATTTAATGGCAATAACTGTTAGTAATCATCCCATCATTCCAGTTGCTTGGGCTAAATCCTGAAGTTGTCTTTGTCTTCATTGTTGCTCTCACATCTCACAGTATCAGGTAATTTTATTGTCTCTTAAGCAAAATATGCTCAGGGGTGCCAGCTCAGGTCATGATCTCACAGTTTGTAAGGTTGAGCCCCATGTCCAGCCCTGAACTGACAGTGTGGAGCCTCCTTGGGATTCTCTCTCTCTCTCTCTCTCTCTCTCTCTCTCTCTCACACACACACTCTCTCTCTCTCTCTCTCTCAATAAATAAATATATAAATAAATAAATATTTAAAAAATATATATACTCAAATATGAACATCTCCCATCAGCTGCTTTACCTGATCCAGAGCAAAATGATCAGTCTCGCATATTATGAGTTGGCACACTTTTTCTGTAGTAGTAACCATTTTAGGCTTTAAAATTTTTTTAGCATTTATTCATTTTTTGAGGGACAGAGACAGAGCGTGAGTGAGGTAGGAGCAGAGAGAGAGGGAGATACAGAATCTGAAGCAAGCTCCAGGCTCTGAACTGACAGCACAGAGCCTGACATGGGGCTTGAACTCACAAACCATGAGATCATTACCTAAGCTGAAGTTGGATGATTGACTGAGCCACCCAGGTGCCCCCCATTTTAGGCTTTTAAGTCAAAAGGCAAAATGAGGATATTATATAGTTATTTATATAATAAGAGAAAAGTGAGTTTCTTTATATTTTTAATAATTATTAGGTACAATTTTCTTAATGAGAATGTTTTTTGAGGGGTATAGTAATATTTCACTTAACTTAAATTCAAAGTTAGTGTTCCCTATCATCAAAATCAATTGCCAATTTTCATCTGTTAATGTGATCTGTAATGAGATTTCATATATTTTATCATCAAAAGAATCTTTTCACATAGATACTTATTATCAAATACTGATATCAATTCATGGGCATATTAATTGAACATATTTATCTGTTAGGAGGCATTATATAGTTCTGTTAGAATTTCCTCCTTATTTGTGTATTAGTAGGTTATAATATTGCAGATTAATCACTTCTAATTCATGGTTAAGTGGAAATTCCTCAATTGTACTATTAAATGGATATTAAAATATGCAATTTCCATTGCACCTACACTGAGGTCTGAAAAAAAATACTTCTGGGGCTGAAGTTGAGCTGGAAAATATATATGTTGCATATTTGTGTGGCAGCGTTTTAACTTTTAACAGCACAGAAAGTTCATAAAACCTCTTGATATTACTTGTGATTCATACAATATTGTTATTGAAGTGATTTTAAGTTTCCCATTATAAGGGCTGTTTTGCCTTGTAATTTAGGCTGAGTTAATTAATAAACATCAAATTATAGCAAAAGCTACTGTCTAAAACCACTCAGTGTTTGATAGCAGTGATGAGAAGCTGTTTTTCTCTTTTAGGAAAATTTTGAGTTTGACCTTGAGCTAAAAAAGTAATAATATAATTTTATCACTGCTAAGCTTTTGAATTGCCATGTAGTGGAACAAGTTAGTATATTCAGCTTGTATTTCTGATAACTTCTTGGCACTAATAGTGGTTAGTTAAGTCCATTTGAGTGAATGAAGTTCACCATTGACACTCCTGGTTCAATAATATATGACAGATTCAGATACTTTTTTGCAACATACTTGCTGATGAATAACAAAAAGATTAACCATAAGCTTAAAATAGCTTTCATTTTTTACAAGCTTTGTAATTTTGTCTAACTTAGTCTTTCTCTGTTCTACATGTATTTTTACCAGCATCTGTTGTTAATATATCTTAGTGGATTCCACTTCAGCTTGTACTGTTACTTTTTCTCAGCTTCTTTGAAAACATTCTTCCCTATACTTGTTCCATGCAGACTATTCATAGAGGATAATTCTTCAGTCACTTCCTAGAATAGTCATGGACTCCTTGAATAAACAACAGAGTAGTTACAGGTAACATCTGTTGACTCATCAAGAGCCAAGGAAAACTGCATGAAATCATGTCTTATTTTTTAATTATCTACTGATTTTGCCCCCAATTTTCCCAACCCTTTGAGCAACTGTTCGCACTGAAAGGCTAGTATGCTTAAACAAGTCTATTTTCTCTTAACATAATTCTTTGGGTGTCTACATTTGATTAACTGACCATGTATAAATGGCTTTCCTCACTTGTAACAAATAGGTACTTAGAAACTTTATTTATAGCTCATTTCCATTTTTTAATTTTGTGAAGAAATTTTTTTTGTAATGAACATTTTTTTAATTTTTTGAATTTTTCTGACTGCTGCTTTCCAAGTATTATCTTGATGTTTTTTTGTCTAGTAATGTTGATGTGTATTGTATGCTTTTATCATAGCTATAGTGTCATAATAATAAACAAAATACTTTGTCATGTAATTCTGAAACAAACTAATCCACACCCCCAATGAACCTTAAAAGAACATGACATTCAAAGTCCACTTTTCTACTTTTGATCTGATGGGTACACACTGGTAGTAAAAAATAAAAATAAAAGGTAGTGTGGCTACAGGCATGACACTGAATACATGAGTTAAAACTACATGTCTGTGATCTGTACCGTGCTGAGCAGTGGTGTGAAGTGTACTACTATAGTGTAAAAGCAGACATTGAAAGTACATAAATGAATCAGGGTGGCTGTGTTCCAGTACACCTTTATTTATGGAGACTTTGATTTGAATTTCATATAATTTTCACATTTCATGAAGTAATTATCAGCTTCTTTTCAATTATCAAAAAAAATTTAAATTCTTAGTTCATAGGCTGTGTAAAAACAGTTTGCTGATTTCTAAGTCTCCTAACTAGTCTCCTCAATGCTACTTTTATTCTTTATCCCTGTAGTATGCCATATTACAGCTACACTATCTTTTTGAAAGGTACAAAGCTCTGGATGATCTAACCTCAGGCTGATACTGGATCACTTTGTACTGGCCTTGCTGAGCTGATTGCTGTTACATGAATATACTTACCATACTTCCATCTGAGAGCTTTGGTACATGTCTCTTATGGTACATTTTTACCTAGATGTCCAATAGATGTCCATCCTCTTAATCTTTGCATCCTTCTTTGCCAGTCCTTCTTTGACCAGCCTCTTCCCAACTCAGTCTTTTCTAATCATCCCATGTACCTCTGTCACTATCTCTGTATCTGTATTAGCAGGTTAAGTTATTCTTTTCATAGTACCTTTTCTGATGTAATAATGTATAATGCATATAGTACATTGTATTATAAATTAATTTTTCCATTGATTGATTGTCCCTACATGAGAACAGAAACTTTGTTTTATTTGCTGCTGTATCCTCATTCCTTGGCACATAGCAGGCATTTGGTACATATTTGTAGAGTGAATAAATGAACGATGTGATAGTCTGTGCTTTCTTAAAATGGAGTGGGTACTCAGGACAGGTTGATGTTTTTTTTCTTCATTTAGGTGTCTCAGCCTAGAATGGACCAGTTGTGGGTTAAGGTTGTTATTGGAAAACTTTTTATGTTAGATGGGAAAGGATGATGGTTAGATTATATGACCTTTAAATTTTCCTTCAAGTGATTCATGAACAAAATTATCTGTGGGTCAGATGATCAGTTTTTGTAGCAATCAGCTGTACATTAATTTGAAAAAAATACCAAGTTAAGATTATTTTAGATCCACTTTGAAATAAATACACAAACATAATTTTACATTTTTCTATTTCATTGCTTTACAATCTGAACATCCTTTCTTTGTAAACTACCTCTTCTGTTGTCCCCTTCTGTATTATTACTTGTAATTTTAATATGTAATTAACTTCTGCTTTGTAACTTCATGCTGTAACTCTTCTTTTTGTCTTAAGTGAACATTTACTTGAAGTGATTTTACCACAAGAAATTAATTTTTGTGAAATTTTGATATTTCCTATCACTGAATTTAACTGAAATAATATTTCTCTTCTAAATATCATTATGAGTAAAATGAGAAAATAATAGAGAATTGATCTGTGTTGTGATTTTTGCCTTGTGTATACTGCCATGTTCAAATAACCCTTCATCCAGTTACAGTCTTTAATTTGGGATTTATTTTGAAAAAGTAACATTAGTTTACAGTCAGTATATTTCTGAATACTCCTGACATTGTTTTGTCTGTTGCGTCCATTTCACATGTTACTGTATAACTTAGAAAATGGAATATGTAAAATTCAAAATATGTTAATTTATGGAGAGGTGAACTACTACTGTCTTTTCCTTTGTGGAGGAGGAAGAAGTTTCCCTGCACCCTCTTAGGATCCCGGGCTTGGGTCTGAAAAGTAGACAAAGACGAATTAACAGGAGAAAAGCATACACATTTAATATTAGTTTTTTGTGATATGAGAGCCTTTGAAGGAGGTTAAGATTCAGACAAACCTATACATTTTTATGCTACGTTTGATGAAGAGTGTCATGGAGGAATGTGATGGATTAAGGAGTATGAGGTAGTTGTAATAAACTGAGGGGAACTTAGCAAGACCTGTTTGTTAGGATTCTTCTTGGCATCTCTTTGTCTTCAGAGATAAGCATGCTCCTTACCACTGGATATAGAGAGGGCATCTCTTACATGAGGGTTTTTTGTTTTTTTTTTTTTTTTTGCCTGTTTCAATGAAGAAGAATTCTTCTTCTTCAGGGTGTGGGAACAGTCAGAGTGACTTTTCTGCTTATGCTATTTTCTCAAACTCCTTCAGCTTAAATATTCAATATGCCAAGGTGTGATATTTTGGGGCAGTGTGACCTGAACCCCATTGTGTCATTAGAAGAAAAATAACTACTTCTAAAAATTACTTTTTTCCCCTTTATTTGATGGTCCAATATTTTATATTTACTTGCTTTCCCAAACCTCCCCCATTTCTCTAGCTTTTCTTCTGTATGAGAAGTACTATGCAGAATTACCAAACAACAGAACTAAACTTTAAAATGCATACAGAATTTACATATAAACATATTTCTTGCGCTATTGAATTGTTTGTTGGTTCCTGTTAGTGCCAAAGTGAGAGTTTATTTTCACAGCATATTAATCAAAATGTCTGAGGCAATTTTAATTTAAAAAAAAACTTAGAGTAATACATATTATTTGCATTAGTGTAACGTAGTGCTGTGAATTAAATTTGATCCATTGGTTTGAAATGTGGCAGTGTCAGGAAATTTTTTTTAAATGAATCAAGTTTATAAAAACAAACACCATGTCGTGTATAAGTAGGTAAACATTGGTATTAACCTTTATTCATGAAAGGCAGTAAGAGCCAGTTGTTTCACTTAATTCTGTACTTTCAAAATGATTGGCTTGATCTGATAAATTATGCAGTCTTGCATTTTGACCTCATAACCCTTTAGAATTTACTTAAATTGACGCTATAATATTTGCCACATTGGAGCATAATGGCTACTATTTTCTGTACTCTTAAACTTGATTTTCTTCATTGTACATATAAAGAAGAACATATAAAGGTATTGACCAACATGAGGTGTTGTTTAGACAGTTACATTTGAACTTGAACGTTGAAGGGCTAGATTTCTGTTTGATCTTTTTGCTACAAAAGAAAAAAAAATAGGCAAATGAAGGCAAGCTTGCAAATTTACTTTCCTGTTTTAAGTGTATAAAAGGTGCTGAGATTAGTCTAGCTACATATTTCTTTTAAAACATTTAGAAAAGTAATTTTTGTGGAATAAATTTGAATTGTGTCATGAATACTTAGATGTTTGTGGTTTTCTAGATAAATATTTAAAAATATTTGTTTAATGTTTATTTACTTTTGAGAGACAGAGACAGAGTGTGAGCAGGGGAGGGGCAGAGAGAGAGAGAGAGAGAGAGAGAGAGAGAGAGAATCTGAAGCAGACTCCAGGCTCTGAGCTGTCAGCACAGAGCCCAATGTGGGGCTCAAACCCAGAAATCGTGAGATTGTGACCTGAGCTTAAGTCGGATGTTTAACTGACTGATCCACCCAGGTGTCCCTCTAGATAAATAATACTCAACTAGTTAATAGATGTCCTAAATTCTACAAAAAGAGAAATAAAATAAACATGATTTTTAAGAGGTTTTATTTTTAAGTAATTTCTATACCCAACATGGGGCTCAGACTCCCAACCCTAAGATGAAAAGTTGCACAATCCACCAGCTGTGCCAGCCAGGCACCCCTAAAATGAAAGTAATTTAAAATAAGTAACATTTATCTCAATATTCAGTAAGTACTATCAACAGGACAGTGCTAAAGACATAATGAATTAGTTAGATGCTTGCATTTATATAGAGAATTACTGTAAATTTGATAGCTACTAATCAGACTGGTGGAGTTATGACATATAGTCTAATTGGATACTATGAGGGGCATAACTGGATATGATAGGATTTTCCAAAATGGGGAACAACTGTTGGTATAGTACTGAACAAAACCACAGTTCATTTTTTTTTTTCCACCTTTTTCACAGTAATGGCATACTTGGAAAAAAAATATTTGGGGCACAGACTCAGATAATCATCTAATTATCTACTCTCACTAATACTCAGTAGAACATTCTGAAGTCAGACAGGACCAAAGACCATTATTATTATAAGACTGTTCAGCTTCCGGTATGATGTCTAGAATCCTTATCTGCTCATTCTTCTGCCCAGTAAATCATAAGAGCACTTCTTAGTCACTGTGACAATCAAAACTGACATTACAAATTTCCATAATTCTTTCTAGGTAATAGTGCTGCACTCATTGAGAACCACTGATATGGTGGAAAGAGCATTATTTTTAGTTTTAGAGATACTTGAGTTCAGATGTCATTCTTCTCATTTTTTTTGCTTGTAACCTGTAGATAAGGTAATATATGTACCTCAATTTTGTCATCTTGACAGTAGTTTTATTGTTAGAAGTGAGGTCCTTCATATAAGCATAGATACAAAAATCTTTTAAATGTATTAGCAAAATACAATAAATACAAATAAAATACAAATACAAATAAAATACAATTACCAAGTAGAGTTTATCTAAAGAATGCAAATTACTTTAACATTCAAAATCAGTTGATATTGTATTATTTATGTTAATATACCTTATTAATAAAGGAATGGGTAAAACTACATGATCATTGCAGTAGATACAGAAAAAAGCATTTGATACAATCTATCGATAAAAAAATATCAAGGAATTAGGAATAGAATAGACCTTTCTCAAATTCATAAAAGGCAACTATTAAAACTTACAGCTGGCAGCATACTTAATGGTGAAAATAACTGCTTTCCTTCTAGGATTGGGAAAAAGGCAAGGGTGTTCTCTCTCATCACTTTTATTATTCAA
Source organism: Panthera pardus (assembly GCF_024362965.1). Lineage (NCBI taxonomy): Eukaryota > Metazoa > Chordata > Mammalia > Carnivora > Felidae > Panthera > Panthera pardus. Next base: position 76,850,609 of record NW_026526688.1, read on the forward strand.
CATTGTTTTGAAGCCTCTATGAATTGCAGAAAAGCAGGACAAATAATTTAATCACCTAGGGATTAGAGAGGAAGAAGAAAGTATATTTGCCAACAGCACGATATCGTATGTAGAAAATGCAAGGATTCTATGAATAATATTACTAGAACTAAATCAAGTTTAGTAAGGTGAGGTAATGTAGGGTCGTATACAGAAATTAGTTGTGTTTCCATATACTAGCAATGAGCAATCAAAAATAAAATTATGAAACAACTTTATTCACTGTAGCAATAAAAAGAATAAAGTATTTTGGAAATACTAAGAGGTTTTATAAAGCTAAAAACTGAAAACTATAAAATATTGATGAAAGAGGTTGGTAGCAATTAAAGAAATTTTAAGTAAATGGAATATATATATAGTGTTAGGATGCTAATACTCCCCAAAATGACATATAGATTCAATGTAATCTCTATAGAAGTTTGAACAATTTTTTTCTTAGAAATTAACAAGTTGATCCTAAAAGACTTATGTAAATACAGAGGGCGTAGAATAGTTCTATTAATTATATATTGCTGTTTAACAAATTATCACAAAGTTTAACAGCTTAAAACAATACACATTTTTAAGTCTCATACTTTAGTGGATCAGGAGTTTAGGTACCATTTAGCTGGATCCTCTGGTCCATCATCTCAGATGAATCTGTAACTAGCATGTCACCAGGATCTCATTTGCAGGCTCACTTTATTATGAATCCACTTCTGAGTTCACTTACATTGTTATCAGAATTCAGTGTTTTAAGAGCTCTTGTGATGAAAGCCTCAGTTCTTTGCTTTGCAGACTCTCCAGCACGACAGCTTACTTGCTACAACCAAAGCCAGCAAGAGAGTCAGGTAGCAAAATGGGAGTCACAGTCTTTTGTAACCCAGTGATGAACATGACATCTCCTCAGCGTTGCCATATTCCATTGGTTATAAGCCAGTTACTCAAGGAGGATTATGCAAGGCCATAGATGTGCAGTAGTGGGGGTCACTGAGGGGCCATCTTAGAGACTGTCTTCTGTAATAGTCCATACAGCTGTGAAAAAGAATAAAAAGACTGGAGGACTTATACCACCTAATTTCAAAACTTAATATAAAGATACAGCAATTAAGAAAGCCTGGGATTGGCATAGGACAGATATATAGATCACTGGAAAAAATAGAGAATCCAGAAATAAACGTTCATTTTTATACTGAAGTGATTTTCAGTAACAATGCCAGAGGCACCTGGTTGGCTCAGTCCGTCCAATTCTTGATTTCTGCTCAGGTTGCGATTTCCTGGTTCGTGGGACTGAGCCCCGTGTCAGTCTTGGGATTCTCTCTCTCCCTTTCCCTCTGCCCCTCTCCCAGCTCATGTGCATGCTCGCTCACTCTCTCTCTCTCTCTCTCTCTCTCTCAAAATAAATAAACATTTTTTTAAAAAGATGCCAATGTGATACAATGTAGGAAGAATGTAACTTTCTGTCTTCCTAATTCAGAGATATATATGTTCCCTAAATATATTTTTTTTAATTTGTTTTTTAACAAAGCATGAACAGAGGAGGGGCAGAGAGAGAGGGAGACACAGAATCTGAAACAGGCTCCAGGCTCTGAGCTGTCAGCACAGAGCCCGACGTGGGGCTCGAACTCACGGACCGTGAGATCATGACCTGAGCTGAAGTCGTACGCTTAACCGACCAAGCCACCCAGGCACCCCCCTAAATATATTTTTTAAATAATTTTAAGAGTAATACATTTTTACTGAAGAATATCCAAGTACAGCATAATAAAATGTATCATCTTAACTATTTTTAAATGTACAACTCTATAGTGTTAAGAAACCTTAGAGTTAATAGAGTGCTGCAATAATCCTGTGTCCATATGAAAAAAAATTATACTTTACCTCATATTGTAAAAGCTAAAATTACAATATTTCTCAAAGAATAAAATGGGAAAATTATTTGTGGCCTTGTATTAAGTCACACATAGAAGAAAAGAGATAAATAGAATGTCAGTAAAAATCAAAACTCAAATTCTTCATAAAACACAACAATGAAAATGGAAAAGAAAAGGCAGGCAATAGACTGGGAAAAAATACTTGCAAATTACGTATCTAATAAAGAACCTATTCTAGAATGTATAAAGAACTCTTAAACCTCAATAGTAAGGTAACACAATAAACATGATAAAAGATATGAAGAGAAAACATTTTGTCAAAGATGTATACATGGCTTATAACTCATGAGAAAATGCTCAGTAACATTAGTGATTGGGGAAATTCAAGTTAAAACTAAATGAGATATTACTACATACCCACTAGAATGGGTGCCAACCAAAAATCTGACATTATCAAGAGTTGCCAAGGATGTAGAGAAACCCTTATGCATTGCTAGTATGGAAATACATTTGTACATCCACTTTGGAGGGTATTTTGGCAGTTTCTTAAAGTTAAACCTGCATGTACTATACAACATAGTAATTCACTGCTAGGTATCTGCCCAAGAAAAAGGAAGACCTATGCCCACATAAAGTCTTATGTGCATGTATCCATAGAAACATTATTTATAATAAACACAAAATGGAAACAATCAAGTATTTACTAGTGAATGGATGAATAAAATGTAATATAGCTATTAAATGAAATACTATTAACAATACAAAAGAAAAAATGACTGATATATGTAACAACATGAATAAGTTTTAAAAATATTATGCTAAGTAAAAGAAGCCAGACACAGAAGACTAAATATTATATGATTCCATTCATGTGAATTCCTAGAAAATTAAAATCCAGATGACTATGTATCTGGAATTGGGGCTGGGAGCAGATGTTGATCTCAAATGAACATGAGAGAACTTTTTGTGTGATGGAAGCATCCCAAAACGATTATTGATGATTTTACAAGTATATAAATTTACACCAAATCACCAAACCATAAGTTTAAAAATAAGCTAAACAAACAAAAAGTATAATGTCCATGTTCTCTTTCTTTCTTCAGTCCAAAAGACCTTAGGTGGGCTAAGAATGGTGGATGTCCATATTAGAAGGTAGTATGGCAGGACCTAGGCAGGATGAGGACACTGTCCTTGCAGAGGGGTGGCTCAACTTAGGGTGTTGAAACTCATCCAGGTTAAGGAGAATGTCCAACCTGAGGAATGTGCAGAAGGAAGCAGGATACAGGATGTTAAAGTCTGAGCAGAATGAAGAAGATGTTTGTGTCAGAGTGATTCAACACAGGATGTTTGAGCAAGAGGGAAGTGAGGAGATGACCACATAGTGGGGAGACAGGGCATGATGTTAGAGTCTGAGCAGTGTGTGGAGTGCATCCATGCAGAGTACCATGCACTTGCCCAACATGGGATGATGAGTCTAAGAGAGTGAGTAGGTCATTTGTTTTGTGAGGGGACCTTGTGGTGGTGAGAGAAGTTAAGTCACATTCACAAGGATCAGATAAGTATCTATGTTAAGAATAGTGGTAGCTGAATTTCTCTCTATTAAAGAAGAGAATTACAAATAAGAAAAGGAAGGAAAGGGAATAAACCCCTTGGTTCATTTTTGGGTTTGGTTTACTAGATGTGTATAGATGTATACTGAAATAGAAAGATAGATATAGAAATATAGAAGTCTGTGTGTGTGTGTGTATATACTTAGGTAAATTCCTTAGCTCTCTCCTGAGAGGGCCTGACAGCAGAGATATCCCAGTAGCAGTGAATACACCTTGAGTCCTGATCTTGATTTTGAAGTAAGATTCCCCATGGAAACCAGGGCTCTGTAGAGTAATAGTTGCTTCCAGGACCATGAGCCTGACAAGATGAGCCGGAAAAACCTTGTTATGCCAGAAAGAAGTACTCAAAGAATGATGGCAACAAGTATGGAGGAAAACAAGTTAGCTTGAAAAGGATTTTACTGGCCAAATCATTGAAGATTTAAATATCAAGATAAGTGATATTAATAGGTGATATTTAAAAGTGATATTTAAATATCAAGATAAGTGATATTAATAGGTCATAACCTATTGAATAACGTAGGAGATCAAAAATACATACTAATCTATATAAAATGAAGAAATTGAAGGTTTGATGAAGATCAGAATATATATATAGTTCCAGACTACTTTATGAAAAAAAATAGTCATTAATCACAAAGGGCAGAATCACGGGGCGCCTGGGTGGCTCAGTCGGTTAGGCGTCCAACTTCAGCTCAGGTCATGATCTCACGGTCCGTGAGTTCGAGCTCTGCGTCGGGCTCTGGGCTGATGGCTCAGAGCCTGGAGCCTGCTTCTGATTCTGTGTCTCCCTCTCTCTCTGCCCCTCCCCCGTTCATGCTCTGTCTCTCTCTGTCTCAAAAATAAAATAAACGTTAAAAAAAAAAAAATTTAAAAAAAAAAAAAAAAGGGCAGAATCACAAAGTAACTATATACTAAAGAAGTTTGTTAGGTACCATGTCAATTTTTTTTTCAATATATGAGGTTTATTGTCAAATTGGTTTCCATACAACACCCAGTGCTCATCCCAAAAGGTGCCCTCCTCAATACCCATCACCCACCCTCCCCTCCCTCCCACCCCCCATCAACCCTCAGTTTGTTCTCAGTTTTTAAGAGTCTCTTATGCTTTGGCTCTCTTCCACTCTAACCACTTTTTTTTTTTTTTTCTTCCCCTCCCCCATGGGTTTCTGTTAAGTTTCTCAGGATCCACATAAGAGTGAAACCATATGGTATCTGTCTTTCTCTGTATGGCTTATTTCACTTAGCATAACACTCTCCAGTTCCATCCATGTTGCTACAAAGGGCCATATTTCATTCATTCTCATTGCCACGTAGTACTCCATTGTGTGTATAAACCACAATTTCTTTATCCATTCATCAGTTGATGGACATTTAGGCTCTTTCCATAATTTGGCTATTGTTGAGAGTGCTGCTATAAACATTGGGGTACAAGTTCCCCTATGCATCAGTACTTCTGTATCCCTTGGGTAAATTCCTAGCAGTGCTATTGCTGGGTCATAGGGTAGGTCTATTTTTAATTTTTTGAGGAACCTCCACACTGTTTTCCAGAGTGGCTGCACCAATTTGCATTCCCACCAACAGTGCAAGAGGATTCCCGTTTCTCCACATCCTCTCTAGCATCTATAAGTGAACATTGTCAGTAGTGAGATAACCTCAAATTATGTGTTGCTTGATAGGATAGATGCATTGAGAAGCTCAAAACATCTCTCTGTTACTTTCCTACCAAAAATGCCTAACCCGAGCCTAATCATGTAGAAACATTAGAGAAACCTAAATCGAGGGACATTGTACATCTTCTGAAATGTTAAGGATTTGAAATTTTAGGAAGGACTAAGGAACTATTCTTTTATATTGATGGAGAATAAAGAGATATGGTAACTAAATGCAAGACATGTTTCTGAGCTGGTTCTTTTTACTGTAAACATTATTAGAGCAATTAGTAAAACTGGAGTGGTGCTTGAGACTTGTAAGATAGTAATGTATCAGTTTTAGTTTCCTGACATTGGCAGTTATTTTTTATTATGTAGGACAAAGTCCTTATTTATAGGATATACACACTAAAATATTTGGGGCCAGTGGGGTATCATTTTGGCAACTAGGTAGTAACTTTTCTGTAAATTTGAGACTCTCCCAAAATAAAAAATTATATAATTTATGGCCCTCTGGATAGGAGTCCAGCACGTGTGTATATATTAATAGGATGTAAAAACTGTGGGAATGAGAAAGAAACCATGATAGGAAGGAGGAGAGGGTGGGATGAGGGCAGGGGCTTTGTGTGTGAGAGGTAGAGAGTGAGAGAGGAAGACAGAGTAATGATAGCAATATAGAAGAAGGAACAAGATAGGAATGGAACACACTGGTTTTTACATTGGGGCATATTAATGTTAAGGTGTCTGTGGGTAATCAAAATGTAAACGTCATTAGGTAGTTGGAAAATGAAGCCTTGTCTAGTAAGACCTGGATTAAAGAGTTGAGATTTGGTGCCATTTTCACATAGGTGCTAGTTATAGTCATAGGAGTCATGATCATTTTCCTGGTTTGGAATAGGAACAGGGATTTTGGTGGAACCTAGTGGCGTAAAACATTAAAGAACAGGTAGAGAAGCCAAGACTCAACAAAGGATATGAAGAAGAAAAAGCAGGAGAGACACTATTCTGAAATCTGAAAAGAGAATCCAAAAGTAGAAATATGTGATCAGGTAGTATCAAACTTCTCACAATGATATGATGATGGATAACTTTTCATTTTTCAAATGCTGATCATAACTTGAATGTGTAATTTTCTTCCACAAAGAATTTCTTCTGAAATCCTGCTATTTTAATTTTATCTTTTTTTTCTCAGCCCAACTTGAATTTTATCTTAATCATTTAGTGTGCCAGTCACTGTCCTATTACCTAGATCTTCCATATTAAACAAAAATAAGCATGTTCCCAGTCCACATAAATTTCATAATTCAGAGGGAGATACAGGTATTAATGTTACAAAATAGTTATAAAACTACTATTGTGACAATGCTATAAGAACAGAATTGTATTATGAATGCCTTTAATAGTTTATTTGTCCTAGTTAAGGAACTCAGGAAAGTTTTCTTTGAAATTCAGTTCAGCATAGAACTGAAATTTGAGGAATGACTAGCAGTTAGCTAGATGAAGAGTGGAGAGAAGTCTTATCTAGGTAGGGCAATAGCATATGCAAAATCTTAAAACAAGAAGTATAATGAGTACAGCAACTGAAAGAAAGACCATGCAGCTGGAATATAGATAATGAGGGGGAGCATTGTCTGGGGGGGGGGTGATAATAGTCAGACCATACAGAGGCCTTATAACCATATTGTGAATTTTACCTTTATTTAAAGAGGAATGGGAAACCATAAAAAGGTTTTATGGAGGAAGGAATGAGAAACATGATCACTTTTGTGCTTTGAAAACTCTGAATGCAGTGTAGAATGCACTGTGTAGGCTGGATGAATTGTGGTACCAGTCTCAGAAATGGACAGCCCTAAAATTGAGGAGAGCCACTTGGAGGTGAAGGTCAATGGTTTGGTTTTGACTGTATTAAATTTGAGATGGATTTTCACATTCATTTATTAAATAAATATCTATTGAGTACTTAAAAATACAGTACACTGTAAGATAGTAATGTATCAGTCATTATCTAAAGTTCTGGAGATTAGTGAACAAAATGAATAAAAATCATTGCCTATCACATATCTATAAAATCATATCTATCATTGTAAGATAGATAATGTATGAGTCATTATCTAAAGTTCTGGAGAATAGTGAACAAAACGAATAAAAATCATTGCCTTTGTTGAGTTTCCATTATTGTGATAGTAAACACTCAAGAATTATTTACTTTATACCAGGCACTGCACCAAGCACTTTGTTATTTAATCTTAATAACAACCTTATGAGCTAGGTACTATTATTCTCATTTTACAGATGAGATAACTGAAGCATAAAGATTGAAAGTATCTTGTCCAAGATCTCACATCTAATAACTGGCAAACCCAGGATTTAAAGATAACTGACTTCACATTCCATTCTCTTAACTGCTAAATTATATTGTAAGTAAGCACTTAGATATATGCATCTAGAGTTCCATAGAGGGCTTGACTGGGTATATAAATTTCTCAGTTCACTTGTATGAGGACAGTTATAGTCATGAGCACAGATGAGATCACAGAAAGAGAGAATACTGGGTAAGAAAAGGAATGGCCTAGGATCAGACTCTAACATTCAGTGGGTAAGATGATTAGCTACAAAGAACATAGAGCTTATAGTTTCAGAGGGGTTGGTGTGTATGTGTGAAATATATGTGTGCAATTATAATATAGTTGTATAATTGCTATGATATAGGAAGTACAGGTTGCACAAGATCAAAATTAGCTATAGGAGCTGATATCTAAGATGAGAATCAGTTGATGGATGATGCTTGTTGGCAGGCAGATGGAGTGCTCCTGAATCATAGGAGGTAAAGCATGGAACAGAAAGTACTTCTTTGTGGCTTCCTGAAGAATGCTATAAGAGAGCCCCAGGACTCATAGACTGTTCTCATTCTTTACTTCATTCAACTCAAGTTGCGTGCTTCTGGTGTTCTTCTATTCTGATGGCTCTGTGTCATTCTTTTATGAATTACTTGATTCATAATTTTATTAAACACCAGTTCTGAGCAAGGTTCTTTGCCAGACCACTTTTGTGTCTCTGGATGTTACCTTTTTCTAATCCCACTTCTTAGAGTCATCCCTGGAAATTTCTGTTGCTGATATTTTTCTTTCTTTTTAAGTTAGTTCTTTTGTGATCTTAATCTTTTTTAATACTTTGACTATCACATCACTGCAGAAACCTTCTTAGATCAACTTCTCTGGTTCTACCCTCTCTTTTAAGCTCTACATCTCTGTTTTCAAGGACCTGATAGATATTTTCATGTGAATGTACTTCTCTGGTCCTTATACATGTCCAAAACTAACATTCATCTTCTCTTGTAAGTCCTTCTGTATTTCCTCTTTTTGTCGATGGAATCATTACTGAAATCTAAGCTGAAAACCCTGGTTTCATATTCAACACTATTCTGTCTCTAGTATCCCTCACTTATAAGTTTGGCAAAGATTAATAAGACCAATATTGCTTGGTGTTGATTACTGTTAAATACATTTTTAATGGAAGAGTAAATTGGTAGTATCTCTTTTAGAGGGCAGCTAAGTAATATCAATGGAAATTAAGAACAATTTATTCTCATCTTAAAACTTGGGCATATATGCCACTCATCCAGCAGGCCTTTGGTGTTTTGCTGAAGAAAGAAAAGTTCATGTTTATTCTAAAACCTTGTTTTAGAGATTGGATTGGGTACCTTGTTCTGAGATTGGATTCTTTCAACCTCTGTTTTTACAGAAATTGTCCCCAAGATTGTACCCTCTCATTCCAAGAAACAAGTCCCTTTTTGTCTACTACTATTAATGTTAGGGATGGTAGTAGTAGCAGAAGCAACTTTTATTGCTAGCTAGAGATCCCTTTACTAAGTTCACAAGCTATATTAATTTATTTTATAAATTGTGAGGTAAATAGAAAGTATTAGTCCCTGCATTTACTTGTGTGTTTTTTTTTAACACAGAGCAAGAATTCTACACTGTGAATTCCCTAATACAATTTTGTAAGATGATCACTATTTCAAAAGAAATTAAAGCTAAAATAAAGCTGAAGAAAATATTTTAAGGATAAATTTATTAAATCTACAAAAATGCTTGACTCTCTTCAAAATTATTACTGTTTTAATATTTTTATCAAATAGTACAAAACCTATTGAAACCCTAAGTTAGGGGGCTCTGTTTATAATAAAGGTGTACATTTAAGAGTTTTCTTAGGTGATGCAGATAGTTTTTAGCAACAAAAACACATAATGATGGAAATACATTTAAACATCTGTTTCTATAGTATGTGTTTTTCAAAAGCAGTTTTTTTTCCATTGTTAAAATGCCACCTTTATGTCAAAGTGTTAGATTAGATAGATGAACTTCTCTTCAAATAGCTGCTATGTACCATATTATTGCCAAAGAAAAGTTTAGTAAATTTGAAATTATTATTCTTTTATAAGAAAAATAAATGCCTTCATACCATACAACCATTATTAGTTATGTTTTAGTCCTTTTCATCTTATTATAAAATATTATAAATATTTTAAGGTAATGAAATCTGTTTACGTCGGCACAAATAAACCACAGTCTGTCTCAATATATTAAAATGGCATGCCACATAAGACATGATTACAGATACTCAGATTGAATAAATTATATGTATTAAACTATAGGTATTAAACATTAGTAAAGCTTAATTTCTTTTTTTCCTCTAGGTCAGTATAAATAGAAGTTGTATTTTTATCTTCCAGCATGAAAATGAATTATCCTCTATATCCCTTGGGTACACATAGCCTACTTTGAAGATTATTGCTCTAAGGGATGAGGTGCTTTTGAAATGTTCAGACTAAGCTGTTGATGTCAACATTTTCTTTTTAATAGATTGTTCTGGCAACTCATTCCGATTATAGATTTGAAGAAGAAAAATATTGCCAATAATGAAGTCATAGAAAGGTATCACAATAGCAGTAGCTTAGGCAAGAGTTGCAGTAGAGCTGTGGTAGTAGGCATGGATTTGAGATTTTTTTTAGGAAGAAAAATGTGAGGGTTTGATTTGTATGATAGTACGGAGAGGAAGGGATCAAGGTTGATAGCTAGGCTTCTTGCTTTGGTGACTGCATGGCTGATAGTCAACATTGGCAAGATAGGAAATATAACAGAAAAGAGCTGATTCTGCAATTTATATTTCTTAACATATCTTTTTTTAAAAGACCTATTTTATAATTGGTTGGCCATTTTTATGTTCACAATCTCTGTGTTTTAAAATAGAGTATCGGGGCGCCTGGGTGGCTCAGTCGGTTGGGCGGCCGACTTCCGCTCAGGTCGTGATCTCGCGGTCCGTGGGTTCGAGCCCCGCGTCGGGCTCTGTGCGGACAGCTCAGAGCCTGGAGCCTGTTTCGGATTCTGTGTCTCCCTCTCTCTGACCCTCCCCGTTCATGCTCTGTCTCTCTCTGTCTCAAGAATAAATAAACGTTAAAAAATAAATAAATAAATAAAAAATAAAAAAAATAAAATAGAGTATCATTTCAAAGAAACAATATTCAAACGTTTTCCTTCACTTCTTTCCCCATTATGTTGACATTTGCTCAAATTCTTAAGATTGTGAGTGGATTGACTTATATACACATATCAATACTTGTTACCCAAGTATTGATATTAAAAAATGGCATTAACAGTAGCTCAACAAAGAAATAGAGAAACCAAGTATATATTTTTGAAAGAGTAAGTTTTATTGCCCTATGATATGTTCAGTAGAAGTAACAGGTTAAAGGAAGAAGGACTCAAAATGATCACAAGTACTTCATGTTTTTCTTTTAAAAATTTAACCCTTTACCATGAACATTATAAATGACTGTTTTTCTTTTAGAAACTGACTTGCTTTAAAATGATGTATGAAATAATATGTGTTTTGCATGTCCTGTTGTAATGATAAAGGTCATATAGTATCATTTACATAATCTCTAGCCAGAAATGATCTCAGTAATATCCTTGGTATAACATATACATTATCTGAGGTTTAAAACTCTCATTATTCATGAAAGTTAATTTTACAGTGGGTGTGAATGATCTATCTTATGGCTGGTTTTTTGATCATTCTATAAAATAATATGGAGCAAAGCCTGCTCAAATAACAGGAAAACCAGTAAAGAGTGATGCATTCGCCCGACTCTCTGTATACCCGATTGGATCTTGATTGATGGCAATCATTTGTCTTTGTCAAAAAAAGGAGAAAAATTCAGACATTGAAATAGGAGTGCTATCAAACTTTCTACAATGGCAGAAAGATTCTATTAATGTGGCCTTAGAGTATTAACTGTCTCTGTTGGGAAATGATAAAGAATGTTAATTTTTTTCCTTGAGCATATTTAAGTGTAAAATGCATTATTTTGTCTACTGTTGGGATTAAAAGAATACTTTTGATTTATGGCAGACTGGAATTGATGAAAGCAAAAAAAAAAGCTCAAAATGATGAAAAAGCAAATAGATCTTAATCCTTTATATTATTATTTTCTCAGTGAAATAATAAAGATTTAGCATAGTGTCATAAAATCCTTACGGCTGCATTCCAACTGATATTGGACCTTGAAAGGTTGACTTCAAAGAGAGTTGAAGTGGAAGAGAAAACATATTTTTAAGTGATTGTCTTATTCTTTGGAATTCCCCTCCCAAATATTACAGCAAAAAGACATTCCAGATGTTACTATTTTTAAAACAATTAAATGATCTTGTTATGATTTGGAAATGGAAAGAGAATGTTAGAACTGTAATATATTAAAAGACAGAATTGATAAATAGCATTTTGCATCAAGACAAATTCTGACCTTTCGTAATTTCTTACAATAATAATTTCATATGTTACTATATATGTATTTTCTGTGAGTTAGGAGGGTTGGATATACTTTCTATTTAATCTTAAATATTTGCTTTCTTATGACTATGGTATTTTAGATTGTTAATTTGGCCTTAATTTAAAATCATGTTTGAAAATAATTCACAATGCAAATGTATTCTTTAGAAAATATTTTAGAAATAGTTTTGTGTTTATATTAATATTTATTTGGCATTTATATAAACTGAAATAAGACTTGTTACATCTCATTTATTACAGAATTTTCTTTGTGAAAGTACTTTGGGATATTATAATGAAGTTTTATTACTTGTGTACCTATTGTTTAAGTTTTGGCATACGCTCTCATTTTCTGTTTTGCTGGAATGGGACTATACTGAGCAGCCCCAAATGATTTGTATCTAGCTTTAAAATGTACTTTAATATTTTTCAGTCCGATTTGTTTTTTTTTAAGATTAAGGTGAGATGAATATAAATTTACATTTTCTTTTCATAAAACTGTGGTTGAAATATTTGCTACTGATAACTATGTTCTGATAAATGAAAGATACTGTATTTTATTTTTTAATTTAAGATAATATATTTTATTTATTTATTTTATTTTTTTAAGTTTATTTATTTATTTTGAGAGAGAGGCAAAGAGAGAGGATCCCAACCAGGGTCCACACTCTAGTGCAGAGCCTGATATGGGGGTTGAACTCAAAAACCACAAGATCTTGACCTGAGACAAAATCAAGAGTCGGATGCTTAGTCTGCTGAGCCCCCCAGGAACCCCTAAGATAATATATTTTAAATTAACAGTAGAAATTTTGCTATTCTGATCTGTGTTTGGTTTTAGAAGAAATTACCCAATGTTACTAAATTGTTATAGCTGTAATGTTTTTTAAAAGAAAATAGTATTTTATTTTATTGTCCTTCTATTCAAATCAAATGATGCCACATCAATCTCAAATTATATGCACTTTAAAATTTTCGAAACTGCTTGGGTTTTCATGCCTTTTGAATGGTAATCCCATTTGAAATGTTTAAATGCAAATGATTTAGTTCATGTCTGATGTGGGCAATGAAGTGTTGATTAGTTAAGAATGGCTTTGTTGGTGCTTATGTCTACTTCACATGTGTATTTAATTGTTTAAGTCTGGTGCCATTATTCTCCGCAAATAAGTTGTTGATTTAGATGAAAACCCCTTAAGTGAAAACTATAGTTAGTTAGTTAGTTAGTTAGTTATGTTATCTGTTACAACAAAGAATATGTCAGTGGTGTGTGATACTGAAAATGTACCCCCGAACCTAATGATGATTTCAGAATTTTCAGTGAAGGATAGGATTTCCTACTAATTAACTTTATCATTGATAAGCACATAGTAAAATCTCTCAGGTTCTTTATTCAGGAACAAGCTATTTCAAATTGTTTTTGGCAAATAGTTCCTCACATGGGCTTTACAAAAATGGGACAAGTTCATTTCATAAGTTGAATAGGCATGGTATATGGTTTAACTTATTTGAAGCACTATTTAGATATTAAATGTGTGTGCCGGTTTTAAACAGATCTAATCAAACAACTTTAAAGACAAAAGGATCCTTGGACATCATGTAGACAGGTTTAATTCACACTGCAGAGTAAGAGAGTTAAGACTCTTCAGAAGACTTGTTCTAAATACCCAAGGTTTCACAACTGGTGAGAAATAGAAACTAAAAAATGAATAGTATTTAGCCAAGTTCTTTCAGCAAATCCTGTTGCTTTTGATCCTCACTGTATATTAGAATCACATGGAAAGTTTTGAAAAAATATATATTGGTATCAGGGTCCCAATCCAAAAGATACTGATTGGGATGAGTGTTTTTAAAAGCTTCTAAGGTAAATCTAATGCTTGGGTAAGATTGGGAATCACTGAGTTAAATCATACCTCTTTCTGTGGTGCCCAAAATAGCTTGTGATTACTGTTCTGGGTTTTTAAGTTTGATTAATATCCTGAGCCAAGCTGCATATAGTATTTTACAAATAATATATATAAAAACATGCTGATTTTATGTTAGTATTTAAAATTTGTTATTTTTTGGACATTTGACACAAAATGTAATTCTGACATTCCCTGAAAAAGCTTTAAGTTTGGCCTTTTAAAATTTATTAGTTACTTGTTGTTGAAAGCAATAGTTGGTCATCAAGTTACTGCCTCCACACTGGTCACTTAGGTGAGTTATGTCTGTTGGTAACTTTGCTTCCTGTAGATCTCAAAAGATGATAGTGGCAAGAACACGTAGCCCATGCAGTTTGAAAAGCTCTTCTGAAGAGCTTTTTGATCCTTTCCACAATTGACAAAGCACCACCTACCCATTATTTCCCACTTCCCACGACTGTTCTAAAGCCTTAACTTTATACATGTTTCAGTTTATATCTTCCAAAAATCTATTTTCTGGTTATATCCCTTGATTACAAGAAGCTCTTAGAAATAAGCACTTATATATTGTAGTTTCCTGTGAGATTTGGTTAAATGAATCATTTTGAAGGTTAAAAAAAGAGTTTAAAAACACTGTTGAAAGTGAAAAAAAAGTATTAAAAACCGAAACAACCCAATAAAAAAAAAAAGTAGTGTTTCTTCTTGAAAATCACTTCAGGATCATCTGTTTGTAGTTTTTGTCCTTCCTTCTTCTTATCTAAAATCACTTAACTTTTTTTGAATATGTTTGTAATGTTTTTAACTTTATCTAGTTTTGTGTAATAACATGTTTTTATATATGCATTAGTTGTGTAAGCATGACTCAAAGTCTACTACTAACAAACATTTAAACCAATTTGTTGGTCAAAATTATGTGATTGAAATATTTTCCTTCTCTGTGTATAAAAGTGTGATATGTTTCTCCTGTCCAGATGGTGACAAGGGAGAGAATAAGACTGGTTGAAAAAAGCAAAGACTGGTGAGAAAAGGGAAATGCCTAGGCCCTTCTAGAGGTAGTAAGAAAAGGGTATAGTGTTTGTAGGTCTTACTTGGTAATAAGAAATATTATTAAGAGTATAGGAGTGTAAGTCAGTTAAATGAGGGTGATTTTCCTTAATTTGAATTGTTACTAAAATCTATCTTTATGATCTTTTCTTTATAAGAGAAAAGAGAAGCAGCAGTCATTTTAGATAGTATAAATTGCCTAATAGGATAAAACAATTTAATTGGAAATGAGGAAATCTACAAAAGGAAACCAAGTGATTTAATCTATTTACATATATAAAATATAGCACCTCTAACCCATCTTAAAGTCTGTGACATCATTATTGCTGTTTTATCATATTATTGTAATAATATTCTTAACCTTCCAAAAGGGTGCTGAAGTTAAGTATTGAACAGTTTTTTTGTATTCACAAATCATAGGACATTTAGGTAAGAATTAGCAAAGAAGGCTAAAGAACACAGGCTAAAGGCTAAAGCTTAATAAGATGCATAATATAGTTAATATTTACCATCCTTGTGTTTCGATTAGTGATATTATTCATTGAGACATGGTAATTTGCATATATGGTTCATTTGATAGCTAATATTTTTTATCTTGAGTCTGTACTCTGATAAGTACTTAACTGTATTATCTCATTTAATGTTCATTAAAATTTTTGAAGTCAGTGTTGTTTTTATTCCTACATTAAGATGAGACACCAAGGCTTAGAAAAATAAGTAGCTTTCTCAAAATTAATATTTAACTAGTAAATAGTTGAGCCTAAATAAGAAAAATATTAGGATTCTCTGTTATTTGTAAATTTTACTATGGAATTGCCAGTGCAACATATTTCGTATACCCAAATTTGACATATTTAGCACAATTTTCCTATGAAAAAAGCTTTTTTTCCTATTTAGAATGCATTGGTAATTTAATAGTGTGTACAATGGAAATGTAAATAGGTTACTCACTGATGATGAACTCACATAATATCTTTATCCATTGTTGACTGAATGACACCTTCTTGGTAACTTTCTTGAAAATGGGTGAAAGTGGTTGAAAAAGTCAGGTACGTTTAAGGTATCTGCCTATGAGGATCAGTGACTTTTTTTGAATTAAAACAAAATATTTTTCAGACAGTAGTGAACTTTTTGTTTCAAAATTTTCTTGCGGGGGAGACACAATCAGCATTGTGGCACAGAGGGAGAGACATATCAGTGACTGCACTTTAGTATTCTGAATTCAAACTGCTTCAGCAGCCCTCCAGGTTTGCAAACGTGTATATTTCTTGGCTTTTTTCCATACCACATTGAGAATACAGAATTAGCACATAGCTGCCTCAAAGTCAATATTTGAAATAATGACAGTTAAACTCAAAGAAAATTCAGATTTTTTAAATTTTACTTGAATACATTTACAAAATGAAAACAATGATGTACATACAGCGTTTTGGTATGTGTATGCTGTAGTAGAGGACAATCCACTCATTTATAACATACAGAATTTAATAGAGTACTGTGGACATTGTCAGAAAAAGATTTTTTATCTAGGAGGGGAAGATTTGTCTCAGATCAAGATTCAAATTGGCAAGCTTTGTTTTCTTTTTAAATTGTATGGGATATATAGAAATGATGTTCTTGTAAAATAATCATTATGTATAAGTCTTTGCTATCTATGCCTACCCATGAGTCTTACTTTCCTCCCTGTGTTGAGGTGAATATTTTGATATATAATCTTCTGATTTTTTCTCTTACATTGATAAAGCCATGTAATTTTTAAAAACATAATTGGGGCCAATGCTGTATGCATTATTTGGCTACTTAACCCATTTCACTTATATTCCATGCTATTTTACATATATTTACCTCATTCTTTTTAACAGGTAAATAACATAATAGTAGGAAAATTCTGTAATTAATTTGAGATTTTCCTAGTGGTGAACCTTTAGCTAACTTATTTCCTTATTATAGAAGTGCTGCAATTCTGACAGATTAATTTTTGTGAATATGGGTATTTCTGTAGGTTACATACCTAGAAGTGAAATTGCTAAATCAAAAGATATTATGTACAGTAAAAATTTCACCAAATACTATCAAAATGCCTTCCCCTTATGGTGCAAAGAGTAGAACATGCTACCAGGCAGGATTTCCTGGAAACTGATACATCTGCAGGAGTAGTTTACTCGTTCTGGTCATCACTGGCTACCTAGGGATTAGCCTTCTAACCCAGGAGTCCATACCCCTTTAACTAAGAGTGGGCGATTCTTCTGCTTGAGGCCCAGAAGGAATCAGGAGAGGAGGGAAGTGAAATCAACCTAAAGTTTGTCTTGGGTGACTACTCTTTCCACCCACTGCTTGCATCTGTTGCGTTTACACTGGAGCTCTCCCACTTTGTTCTTGAGAATACTCCTCTTCTGTGTGTGTCTGGGATTTGATTCTGTCACCTTTCTGGCTTGTAGGAATTCCTCATAATTTTTTCTTTATTAATTACATATTGTTTTCATGTGCTAAGCATACCATCTGAAGCACATATCATTAGCTTAAGCATTCAAAACTTGCATTATAAAACCAAATAATTGAGCTTCTTCAACTTGTTATTATCTTCCTCCTCAATCTCAGTGTCCTTCTAGCTTATGTCATTGAACAGGGTGAAGAAAAATAAACATTCTATTGCTTCCTTTTCAATATGCTTACCAAAGTTTAATTTATCCTTCTTCATTCACAGTATGCTCTACAGTCTAGGGTGGCAAGGAGAAAGAAAGAATCTACTGAAATGTTCATGGTTTTCATCTAGGGGTGTTCATGTATGTTTGACGTCCTTTACATAGGTCAATAAAAAGTGTAGCGTTATTGCTTTCTGTCCTCCTACTCCCAAGAGAAATATATGATAATAAGGAAGTAAAAGAATTAATTCCATGAACTTCCTTGCCTTTAAACAATATTCTGTGTGCTTTCTGAGGAATTGGAAGTAATAACATTTTGAACATATACGTAGAGAAGTGCATGCAGTAACTTAATAGTAGGATATATATATATTTTTTAAAGAACATGTATTATTATCTCTATCATGTAGAGACTTTCATATTACTAAATTCTGCCCTCTTATTTTATACAAAAGGGACTGAGGCCCAAAAGATTAAATGGCTTTACTCAGGGTCCAATAACTAATTAATTATGAAGTCAGAACTAGAATCTGGATATTCTTTCTCCCCATCTGGCACTGTTTTTCAGACACCATCTTTTACAGCATTATTTCATAGTGACATAATTAAACTTTAAAAAGCTAAAAGTATATGGAAACACAACTTTAAATATACAAAATTTATTAAGGAGTAAACAAAAACAGTAATTAAAAGTCCTGAAGTTTTCAGAACAGAATTTGTAAATACTAAAAATATAGTTTTAATGGTAGAAGAGATCAAGTATAAGAAGAACATTGGAATGACCTTAAAGTAACATCTTTCAAAGCAGATGTTTGGAGAACACTTATGGCAGTAATTTCCATTTTCATGCAATGTTTTTCGATTGTTTTTACTGAGAGTTGTTTTTCTTAAAAATTCTTTGCCTTTTTAATTCTTTAATCCATTGTATTTTTCCCCAAAGTAGGGAAAAAGTTGGAGGGGAAGAAGCCAAAACATAAGGTTGCTACTGGGCAGTTTTACCTAACAACCCAATAAAATTAAATACCTTCAAAGAAAAAGCAAAAAAAAATGTGTGCTTTAGAAAATACATATACTATCTTAGTTACTTTACTTAAATCTGATTAATTTTTTGATACATTAATGAAAACCTGTTTTTAATATAGACATTTAAAAATGTCAATATGTGTTAGTAAATCACCTTCACATAATATATAATAAAAATTCCTTTAGTTAAGTTATGTTAAATTAGGAATTATGTGCATTAGTAGTAGAGCACAAGTTATGTAATTCATGCTGTATTGTATAAAATTGAGGCTCCTTGGGGCGCCTGGGTGGCTCAGTCGGTTAAGCGTCCGACTTCAGCTCAGGTCATGATCTCACGTTCCGTGAGTTCGAGCCCCGCATCGGGCTCTGTGCTGACAGCTCAGAGCCTGGAGCCTGTTTCAGATTCTGTGTCTCCTTTTCTCTCTGCCCCTCCCCTGTTCATGCTCTGTCTCAAAAATAAACGTTAAAAAAACAAAACAAAACTAAAATTGAGGCTCCTTTAAAAACTATAGGCCATGGGAATGCAAGCTGGTGCAGCCACTCTGGAAAACAGTATGGGGGTTCCTCAAAAAACTAAAAATAGAACTTCTACAACCCAGCAATTGCACTACTAGGCATTTATCCGTGGGATACAGGTGTGCTGTTTCGAAGGGACACATGCACCCCCATGTTTATTGCAGCACTATCAACAATAGCCAAAGTATGGAAAGAGCCCAAATGTCCATCAATGGATAAATGGATAAAGAAGATGTGGTATATATATATATACACACACACACACAAACACACACACACACACACACACACACACACACACACACAATGGAGTATTACTCAGCAATCAAAAAAGAATAAAATCTTGCCCTTTGCAACTACGTGGATAGAACTGGAGGGTATTATGCTAAGTGAAATTAGTCAGAGAAAGACAAAAATCCTATGACTTCACTCATATGAGCACTTTAAGAGACAAAACAGATGAACATAAGGAAAGGGAAACAAAAATAATATAAGAACAGGGAGGGGGGATAAAACAGAAGAGACTCATAAATATGGAGAACAAACTGAGGGTTACTGGAGGGGTTGTGGGAGGGGGGATGGGCTAAATGGGTAAGGGGCAGTAAGGAATCTACTCCTGAAATCATTGTTGTACTATATGCTAACTAATTTGGATGTAAATTTTAAAAAATAAAAAATAAAATTAAAAAAATAAAAAAACCCCAAGAGAATCAAATTAGAAATCAGTGACAAAAGGTAATAGAAGAACTATATATTGTTAACTAAATAACACACTTTTAGATAATCCATGGGTCAAATAGGAAGCCTCAAAGAAAGAATACATTTAACTTAACACAAAAACATAGCATTTGGGGTTTGTAAGATACAACTAAAGCAGTGCTGAGAGAGAAATTTATATCATTTAAATGCATATATTAGAAAAGAGAGTCTCAAATAAGCAATTTAACCTCTACCTCAAGACCCTAAAAAATAAAGTTGAAACAAACTCCAGAAGGAAGAAAATAACAAAGACAAGGGTAGAAATTAATGAAGTTGAAAACAGAAAAAACAGTAGAGAAAATCAATGAAACAAAGAGCTGTTTGTTTGTTTTTTTTAAAGAGCTGTTTTTTGGAAAAGATGATTTAAGTTGATAAACTTCTAGCAAGTGTGACAAAGAAAAAATGAAAAGATACAAATTGCCACTACTAAGTAATAAACAGGGGATATCACTACAGGTCTTAGAGAATCAAAAGGATAATTTAGAATGGTACAAACAGCTCTGCACTCAAAATTTTGACAACTTTGAATAAATGGGTCACTTCTTCAAAAACACACACTACCACAACTTCCCAATATGAGATAGGTCATTAGAAAGGCTCTCAACTATTAAGGAAATTGAGTTCATAGTTTAAGAACTTTCCCCCCAAATCTCCAGGCACAGATGATTGCACTGGGAAATTTTATTGAAAGTTTAAAGAATTACCACTCTACAGTCTCTTCCAGAAAACACAATAGACAAAAATATCTCCGAATTCATTTTATGAAGCTAGTATTGCCCTGATACCAAACCAGACTAAGACACTACAAAAAAAGAAAACTATAGACCAAGATCCAAGTTCTGGTACAACGTTTGTTGTAATGTTATTCTGCATTGTACTACTACAAGATGCTACTATTGTGGGAAACTGGTAATATGTAGAGATCTTCTTTATTATTTCTTATAACATGTGAACCTAAAGTGTTTCAAAATAAAGAAAATTCACCTACCAAAAAAACAAAAACAAAAAACAAACAAAAAAAACTGTAGCCCATTTTTACCTTGACTTTGAGAACAAAATCATTTTAACTTCAAATAGATCAACTTCATTTAGATCTAGGAATGAATGATTAGGATAAATTTGGTGGACTTTTAAAAGTATATACTAGATGCTGGGCATTGTGCTAGAAGTTGAAGATTTGTACAAAGTGAAAAAATACAGACCATGCTATGAATCTTAGAACATAACAGTATTGCAGATGTACAAGTAGTTACAATGTACTATTATACTCTTAACAAAGGAAATAAAATTATGTTTGAGCATGTATAGCAATAAGAAATAGACTCATTGAGTTAAAAAGTATAGAATTTGAAATATAGACAGACCCATATATATGAGTTGTTGTGCTAAGCTTGTAAAAATATCTTGCACTTAGAAGTAAGTATTTAATGTAAGCCCTCATAGTGAGATTCTGAAGACTCACTAAATTTTTTCTAAGTAATTTGGAGTTAAACAGGTGTTAAGCTTCGCTATACTTGATAAAGATCTATTTCATTCCCCCTGAGAATGATTCAAATCTTCATGGAGAGAAGAAACAGCCACATCAGCTTCCAATTGTCAAAATTCAGTTTTTAAAAACTCAAGTCTTTTTCCCGTGGGTTTCCAGATTGAAGAACATATGGACTCTATCTTCTGAGTAAAATACTTTCATTTTCCTTTTGAATTACTTTTAAGACTTCACCCTGATATGAGAAGTGTAAAATGAAACCATAAGGTATTTAAACAACATCTACCTCTGTGTGTGTGTGTGTGTGTGTGTGTGTGTGTGTGTGTGTGTGTGTTTTCAACTTGGATTGATAATAATCTTATAAAATTTAGAAATAATGCCTTTTAAAATGTAGTGCATTTGTTTTCAGGTACGGTTGCATTTATTTTTCCAGGAAATGAAACTGTGTGTGGGGTTTTCTTGGTGTTAGTCTCAAATATGATTATTTTGTTTATTTTAGCGAATTTTAAGAGGATATTTAACTTTTTGATTTGACCTGCTACCTTGGGATATATACCTGTTTGCTGTGAATTTACTAGGTAGTCAAACAGTATTTTAACACTTTTGTGACCAAATAAATGGTATAACAGACTAAGAGTTTACTTAGTATTTGTAGTAAAACTAATAAGCTGAAAAGGATATAACAAAAGAAGTTTAAATCAGCATAGCTTATTTCTGATTGAGAAGATCAGGATTGAAAAGATGGTCTTTTATTGAGAAGTTGCAACTAATTTCTTTTATACAAATTTATTTTAAACTTTGGTGTTTATAGCTTTTAACTTTTATCTTTTTTTTAAAAAAAATAGTCACTTCCCCAAATATTGGGAGTTGAAAGGGAAGAGTCACAACTCAACTTAATTTTCCTATTTCCTAATAAAAACAACATTGAGGGATTCTCATGAACCCTTTGGAACATTTCTATTTTTCATTTATATTTTTATTAGCCTACATAATCCTTATTTACTAAAAAAATGCCTCTTCTGTGGCAAAATTTCTTTTGAGATAGTCATTCAGACAGATAAGGTTGTAAATGATAGGAGAATGGTTTGCTTTTTTTTTTTTTTCCACCATGCTGTATATCCCTTGCCCAGCACATGTAACCAAATGAATGAAATAGAATAATGAAAGGTAAACTTTTAACTACAATAATTTGAAAAGGTGTTAATAAGAGTATAAAGGCAAGAATATAAATTCTCTGTGGGGAACCTTCCAACAGTGCATTTTAATGTGGTAGTGTTCCAGTAGGAATAAGAGGTAAGCTTTAGTGACTATAGCAAAGAACTGTTAGAACAAAATGGATGTGTAACCTGTGTGGCTACTCTGTACCCCAGTTAAAATATGTGAAAGCTCTGGCACCAACATTAAGTTAACCTGATTTAGTAGTGCTGTTTGTTACTCATTTTAAATGTGTACCCTTCCGCTTTTCCATTTATAACCTTATTTCTCAATCTGTATTAATAATGTGATTATATACTATTCAGTGTTTTATTACTAAAAATTATTTGGTTCTTTGTCAGTTTCTTTTTTGAGACAGTCCATATTTTAGTTATTGAGATTAATATAGATAATAATGTTGCTTATTAGAGCTATTTCAACTCCCATTAATGAATTTTTAGGGACCATTTCTTTTAGTTTTTCTCTTCCTTTACAAAGTTGAATATTGATGCTGAGTATGAATATTGAAGTACAAGCCCTAATTAATAAACTTGCTAGCACAATACACTAAAATCCATGCCTCTGTGGATTAATGAATCAAATATAAATGAACCCTTAGAAGTCTATGCAGCCTTTATGATTTTCATCTTTTTGTCTTTTCAAATTAAACTTATTCTTACCTAGAGTATTCTGTTGCTGTGTCTAGATCTAGTAGAATCTCCTTATATTGCAAAATTCTATGATATTTATTTAGTGTTATTTGTTAGGACTGTTTGCATTCAGGCTTTTTTTCCCCCCAAAATGTTTATAATATGCTGTGTCCAGTATAGAATATGCTTGAAGAATTTTGAAAGATTTGTTTCTTTGCTGGGTTTCTCTTCTCTCATTCTCTCTTGAATTCACTTTACTCAGGCTTTTTTCTTATCCTTCTACTGAAACTGTTCTTTTCAAGGTCACCTGTGACATTTGTATTGCCTTATCACATAGTCACTTTTCAATCTTCATCTTTCTTGACTAATTGATACTCTTCAGTATGTCTTGAGTACTGCCTCCTCCTTGAAATACATTTCCATTTGGCCTCTGGGAAACCATATTCATCTGATTTTCCTCCTATCAAGGGCCTCTTCAGAATTCATTGCTGGTTTCTCCTTATTTTGTCAGCCTCTTTATTATTGGGGTTACTCAGGCCTAGGTCTTTGGAGTATTCCTTTTCTCTTCTCTGGCTCTCCTCACTTACCTTAAGATCTTAGCCAGTTCACACCTGTCTGTATTATATAAACAAGATATTTTGATGTCGCAGATTATATCTCCTGAGAGGTCCTTTCCTTTGAACTCCACACTCATATTCAATTGTCTACTCAACATCTCTGTTTGGATATTTGTATTGTTTGTAGCAATGTAAGCTGGTTTAATAGTTAAATCCCCAAATTTCACTCAGTGGCTAGCCATAATAGAACTAGCTTGCTTTCTTTCTTTCTTTCTTTCTTTCTTTCTTTCTTTCTTTCTTTCTTTCTTTTTCTTTCTCTCGTTCTCTCATTCTTTTGTTCTTTTTCTTTCTTTTAATTTTTCTTCAACGTTTATTTATTTTTGCGACAGGTCACAAGTGGGGGAGGGACAGAGAGAGAGGGAGACACAAAATCTGAAGCAGGCTCCAAGCTCCCAGCTGTCAGCACAGAGCCCAACATGGGGCTCCAACTCACGGACCTCACATGATCTGAGCCAAAGTCCGTTGCTAAACTGACTAAGCCACCCAGGTGGCTCTAGAACTTTTATTTCTCTAAAGGCTTTTTTTTTTAATGTTTACTTTTGAGAGAGAGAGAGAGACAGAGCACGAGTGGGGAATGGGCAGAGAGATGGAGACACAGAATCCAAAGCAGGCTCCAGGCTCTGAGCTGTCTGCACAGAGCCCGACGCCGCAAGGCTCGAACTCATAAACTGTGAGATCATGACCTGAACCAAAGTCAGACGCTTAACTGACTGAGTCACCCAGATGCCCCTAGAACTTTTATTTCCTTTTTCATATAAAATAAAACAGATATTTGTGATGGGTGATTTATATAGCTCCATTGTCTTTAGTTCTTGGCTTCTAAGATTGCCAAGTTCATCTACATCAAGCCAGTGGAAGGAGCATGGACAACTGTGTATTGAAAAGTTTATAGGCTAGGTTTGGAAGTTGTTTGTATCATTTCTGTTCATTTTTCATTGGCTAGAGCTTAGTCATATGGCTATGCTTAATTGCAAGGGATATTGGGAAATGTGGCTTAGCTGTGTGCCTAGGTAGAAGAGGAAAATTGGCTTGGTAATAGCCCTTTCTTCCACAGATTTCTAATAGGAACCCCAAACATTATATGTTTATCTGATATTCTTCATCAAAACCTATTTTCCTCATTCTCTCTCATCTTTGTTAATGTATTTGTCTAATTCTGAGATCAAAATCCTTATAATATCATTGTCTTCTTTCTTTTCATACCCTATATATGATATGTCAGCATGTCCTTTTGACTCAATCTTCAAAATATATCCAGAATTCAGTAATTTCTCACCATGTCTGCTGCTGTCACTTGTTTCCAGACATCATCATCTTCTGGATTATTGTAAAAGCCTACAAATAGATCTTGGCTTTTAATATAAACCTCCCACTTGCACCCAGGCTTCTGCAGTAGCCAGAGTGACCATGTTAAAACATGGAAGATTATGTAACTTCTCTGCTTAAAATATTTGAATGTGCTCCTCATCCTCTTAACAAGTCTTTGGTCTCTACTTATACTATAACTCTTCATCTATCTAGAATGGCCTCTCTGCATTTCCACGATCTCACCATGTGGGCCTTTGGATTTACATTGTCCTTGCCTGAAATTTTCTAAGATATCTGCATAACTGATGTTTTTACTTCCTTTAGGTCTTTCTCAGATGTTACTTTCTTCTAGAATCCTTCCCTAATCATCTTATTTTAAATTGTCCTCTACTCCTCCTGTAATATTTTTTGTTTCTTTTTCATGTTTCATTTTTCTGTGTGGTATTTATTACCATCTCTGGCAGATATGGCTAGCTGATTATCATAGTTTCATTCTGTCTTAACATAGTGTAGAGCTATTGCTGGGAAATGGCTACTTAAGTGGGGATCACATTTCCTGTGTGGAGTCCTATGACTTGGTTAGACCAAAGGAATGTGGGTAGAGGACATGTATTGTCATTTCTGGGCTGAGTTGATGTAGCATCTAGTGGACTATTTCTGTGTTCTATTCCCATCTCTACTCAGCTTCAGGACTTTGATCTAGTTTTAGGCCTGTTTCATTGCATGTAACATTTAATTAGCTTTGTACATCATATACTTTGGAACCCATTTTATTTTGAATAAATGTCCTTGAACTTTTCTCTCACACCTTATTTATATATTGCCTACCTTGTGTCACAGAGAATTTTTAGGCAAATTTCAACAACAAATTAATAAGATAAATCAGAAAAATAGGAAATTTAAAAATTAATTTTGAAAACTGTCATCTTGCTTAAATTATTCCAATAACATCCTTACTTACGTTCTCATTTCTGATATTTCTTCTCATCTGATTTTTATACGCTTCCCAGAGTTATTATTCTATAGTCACAATATTTGCTTAAAATGCTTCAGTATCTCCCCATTGCTACAGGACAAAACCCAATTCTTTAGCATGACACGGATGGTGTCAGGAGCTCAGCTGATCTAGGAGAGTATCAGAGTAGCTGATTGAAACCACAAACCAAAAACGAAGGAGTAAGCCTATAATAGCTTACTGTGGTGGTATGTGCAACAGTCTAAAACTGCAGGACCCCCTTGTTCCATTTTTCCTAATGAAATGTTGCAGTGGTCAGTCGAATCAGTGTGAATCATCATAGATCAGTATAGATGTGGGGTCATCTCACTGTTGAGAGAATTCCGAACAAAAGGCTCCAGAGGTTTTATGGACCATGCAGTTGAAAGAAGGAGAAGGGGAAGGGCTCAGGGTGACTGAGTGAGAGTGGGGAAGGTGTCTTCAAGATTTCCCTTTCTTCCTTCAGTAAGAAGACCTGGGCAGAGGGCCTGAAGAGGATCTCTGCCCAAAGCTTCAGATAAAGAAACTTTGGGATGAAGGTGCAGGGGCTAGGAATCCAATTATGCTAAGAACATGATTGGCCATTGGGGCCTGAATCCTTGAGTACAACTTCCTTCAGAGACTGGAGTGCATTGGCGATACACTAAGTCTGGTTTCGGGCTGTGGAGGGCAGATTTCCCCCATGATGTTTGACAGATAAGGCCTGTGTAACTAACTGTGGTCAGTCCTGAAAAAAGTCATACATAGGTTTTCAACCAGGAGTTGAATTCCTCATATGATTCTCTGTGATCTGGACCCTTCCTATTCCTGTGGCTTCTTTGGCTCCTTCTTGCCTGTATTCTCGCAAAATTCTAGAAATCTTTCAGTTTAGCATACACCCAATTGTTTCTTACTTCTTTGACTTTGTGAATGCTATTTCCTCAGAAAGAATGTTTTCTTATTCTCCTGTTTAACATCTGTTAACTCTTTGATTCAGTTTGTGAGTTGCTGCCTTCCAGGAACCCTTCTATTACTTTGGATAATGCCCCTCTATTGTGTTCCCAAGGAATGTTGTGTATATATTATAATTGTCTCTTCATATATCTGTTTCTTCCATTGTACTTTGAGGTCCTTGAGGATAAGGACTCTTTTTATCATCAAGTAACACTCTAAGTCTCCAGGTCCTTGTACATTATTGGCATTCAGTAAGTGTTTGTTGATTAAATGAGTGACTGAATGAGTGAAATATAAAGTCATTAGTTTTTCATCCCTGTCTTTTATGGTATGGCCAGGCCCCAACAATTCTTTTCTGCCTCATTTTCTGCTGGGGCCAACCAAAAGGACTGCTTCCAATTTTCTGACCTCTATACTTTTGGTGAAAAGCCTACAATGCCATCTTCTTCCCTGTAGATCAGTTGAAACTTGACCCCTTCTTATGGATCTTTTTCAAAAATCTCTTGCTCCTTAAAGCATTTCCTGATCTCTTTAAAACATATGTGATCACTTACTCCTTTTTTTCGATCTCCAAAGCTCTGAATTTTTACGTTTCTTAGGGCATGGATCTTAATGCCATATAATTCATTGTTTGCTTATTTTATCCCGTGTATTAGATTGTAAGTGCCTTGAGATTAGAGACTTTTTTCCTTGTATGAATACCCCATATAGCACCTCAACCTTTCCAAATAATAGTGGGCTCTTAAATGAATGCAGCCAAGCCAAACGGAACTGGTCATTGAGAGCCAAATTGAAATGTAGTAAAGAAAGAGAGGAAAATAAATCACTTCAGATTGTGAATAATTGCTTCAAAATTGAAAGTACTGTAAAGTTTCTAGGAGATGACAGCCACTATTAAAAGAAGTGGCTTCCAACTGTCTTAAAAACCTGGAAGTGTAACATAATAAGCCCTTTTGTCCCAGTGGATGAGGAGCACATACTTTTCGCTAATTTATCTAGCTTGTAAAGCAAGTATATAATATTTTTCTTTTATGCTTACTATTTGCTTTCACCAGTGTTTTCCTGAGAGTTTTGGATTAAAGGCAGGAAGTGGTGTTGTGTTTTGCTGGGTTCCTACTGCATTTAAGCCTTTAAATTATTTATTTAAAGGTAAAAATATCATACTAGAGCAGCTGATACTTCTTTGCTATTTTTTCCTGTTGTCCTATGACAACTATCTTAACAACAACAACAAAAATGTGATATAGGGGCTCAGTTTGAGAGAAATGAGGTCCTAAATGCCAAAATAGTGGTTCTTGGCTCTGATATTCCTTTATATATATGCTTATAGACCATTTGGTGCTCCCATATTTGGGACAAGTGATTGGAGCTACTAGAAACATTCAGTGAATATAAACAGTTTCCAGGCTTTTCAAATTCTGATCTGTACTACACAGTAGTTAGTATTTACCTTAGTCTTACTTATCCATTAAAAAGCAACAGAGCCTTATAACCCCTTACCCCCATTCCACCAATCTAATAGCTAGTCAATTTGGGGAAAATTATGCTATTTTCTAATTGTTCTTTATTGTAATGTGTGATAGAAGTTTTTCATATAATTTATAAGAAGTTTTTGGTCCCGTTTAAACTTTACAGTAATTTGCCATAATGAATATATTAATGAGCCTAATATGAAAATGCTTCCATAGCAGTATGGAAGTAGCATTATTAAAAATTTTTTTTTGGTAATGGAAAGTCAGAGATGTGAGGTCTAACTCTGTTTCTTAGTGACAAAATTAGGATTTAATTTGTTATTCTGGGATTATATTCCTAAATTAAAGGGTTGTTTTGATAATTAAAAAAGACCACATGTAAAATTCTTACTGGAGTGCCTGATATTATGGGCAGTCAGTCATTTTTAGTTACCATCCCCTTTCCAGGAGTACAGTGTAACATATTTCTCAAAAGAATGAGGTCCTGTCTTCCTGAGTCTTCAGATCGTTCTCTGCATGCATATTGTCCAGCCCTGTGTCTAATTACTAGAGTAACCCTATAGATTGAAGACTGAAGACAGTCTTCAAATACAGTGTAAGCCTCCATTCTTTCTTTTTAGGCTTGTGTTAGTTCAAGTTGGAAACTCATAATATTAAGTAAAGGGGCTAGATACATTGATTAAACAGATACATTGATTAATTCATTGGAAAACCAAATTATCCTCAATATTAGTGGTGTAGAAAGCAGGGTAAATTTGTTTTCTCAATAAGTCAATGTCTAATGAAGCTTATACATATATATGTAAGTATATATAATGTTTATTTATTTTTGGGGGGGGGGGAGAGAGAGAGAGAGAGAGGGAGACAGAGACAGAGCACTAGTTGGGGAGGGCCAGAGAGAGAGGGAGGGAGAATCTGAAGTAGGCTCCAGGCTCTGAGCTGTCCGCACAGAGCCTGACATGGAGCTTGAACTCACAAACTGTGAGATGATGACCTGAGTTGAAGTTGGATGCTTAACTGATTGAGCACCCTAAATGAGCCTATATTTATTTATTGAAGTCCAGAAAGATTACAGGTTTATCATTCTTATCCAACCCAGATATTCTTACCAGTCTACTCATTTGCCTTAACTTTCCTTATTTTGACCTGCCAACCAAATCAGTCCTAAATCTTGAGTGAGTTTTGCTAGCTGCTTTATTTTACTCTTGTTCTTAGATTGCTGAGTATAGCTGGGAGGCAAAAATCACAGTTGTACAGATTAGTGCCACTCTAGATGAATGGTTTCTAATCTCAGACCTTTGGAACTACTTAGCCATCCTTAAACTTGCTTTTAGTCGGCTTTCTTTCATAATTCCCCAAGGCAACTCTTCTAATTGTTATCTCTCTATTCTATTCTTCTGTTAAAAACTTGTTATTGAGTAGAGAAAATAGAAATAATCAGGCCAACATCAGATCTTCAGTTTTTCTTCTTTTGAACCCTAAACTGTTAAAAGTAAGAGCCTTACATCCTTCCATCTTGTCACAGAGAAGAAGGTGACTTTTTTCACTTCCAGGGTAATTGCACTCTTTTCACAGGATCACACTTCTTCTTTCTACAGTGCTGTTTGCACTTACCCTACTCCCCCTTGTCATCTTGTTGTTGTTGTTGTTTTTTTAAATTTGGTATTTTCCCTTTGCAAACATGCTTACATCTATTCTTTACTCTCTTAAAACTACCACCCCATCTCCCTAATTCCTTTCAAAGTCAGTATTAACTATCTCCACCAAAGCATGCATTCATTACTATCCGATTTTCCTTTCACAACTGTAATCAAATTGCTAATGGCATCACCAGTAATCCATATATCTGTTAGATGGTTTCATAGGCAGGTAGTAGAAAACCTGGCTCTAAGTGAAGTGAAATTCTTCTTTAAATTGTGAAAAAGTGTATTATCTTTTATTATATGAAGTGTAGAAGTGTTAAGTCTTGGGGGGCAGGTCTTTAGCTCCATTTTTTTACAGTTCTTTCAATTTTATGTCTCTGGGTATGTAAACTTTTACCCCACTCTCTCTTCTCCACAGTTGTATTATAATTGCCAGCAACTGGGTCTAACATTTCCTTGTTTCAACTCATCAAGAGAAAGGGAAAACTAGTATCTCAACCACTAAATAAAAGTTTCGCATTTCAAGTTGGTGAAAAATGATTGCCAGGCAAAAATTTTATGCAGTGATTGGTTTAGAGCTAGATTTTAGAACTAGTCAATGAGTGATTGGTTTAAAGCTAGATCTGGAACTATTGACTGGCAAGAATGACAAGATTGTCCTAATTGTCTTAGAGTCAGCTTTCCTTAAGTCATCCAACCATTTAGGAAGTGATATCTCAACAAAATTATAATTGTTAGGAAAGGATAATTAGGAAAATTGCACTTCTCAGGAAAGAGGAAAGGGGAGAGAAGTGAATAATAGTTAAGTAACCAAGTGAATGCTTCAGTTTTCTAATTATAAAACCCAAGATCCACCCACCAATCACAAAATTCTACATATTGTATGATTCCGTTTATATAAAATGTCCAGCATACGGAAATCTTTATTAAAGAAAGAAAGTAAGCTAATCATTGCCAGGGGCTTGGAGCTAATCATTGCGGGGGGCTGTTAAAGGGAATATTAATCAGGGCTTTCTTTTCTTTCTTTCTCTCTTTCTTTCTTTTTTTCTTTCTTTCTTTCACGTTTATTTTTGAGAGAGAGAGAAAGAGAGAGAGAGAGAGAGACAGTGTGAGCAGGGGAGGGGCAGAGAGAGAGGAAGACACAGAATCTGAAACAGGCTCCAGGCTCTGAGCTGTCAGCACAGAGCCTGACATGGGGCTTGAACCCATGGACCGCGAGATCATGACCTGAGCCAAAGTC
Organism: Panthera pardus; assembly: GCF_024362965.1. NCBI lineage: Eukaryota > Metazoa > Chordata > Mammalia > Carnivora > Felidae > Panthera > Panthera pardus. Next base: position 76,882,007 of record NW_026526688.1, read on the forward strand.
AGACGCTTAACCTACTGAGCCACCCAGGCACCCCATGTTTTTATTTTTAAATCATGGTTGAAGTAGCTGGTGATACCACTTAAACACATGCTTTACCAAAATAATGGCATGTAGAAGTAGCCAAATACTTAAATTCATTACTAATTAAAAATAATACCTTATATTTACATAGCATTTTACTGTTATTGAAGCAGTTTCACAACTCCGTTTCATTTGATTCATCACTGCAACCCTATGAGGTGGGCTTTAAACAAGTTACAATTATTTCTTATAAAGCAATAGAAGCCCAAAGATGATCAATGATTTATGTAGAAATCATAGATCTAGTATATGGTGGGGCTAAGGTGATTAATTTTAAGTCTTTTAAATAAATGAAGCCAAAATAGTTTTATATCATATCCAGAAATTTTAAAGATTATTGGCTTTTAATATAAATCACTCCAAAACTTTAGTTATTATATATCTTATATGAATTAATTATAAATTTTATTTTAATAGTCTCTGGGGATGTTTTTTTATAAATAACATATTCTCATAGCCCTTAAGCTCTCCAGAAAATTCCAATATGAATAAAAATGTCTTTTATCAATCCCTTACAGTTTGTCTTACTTTAAATTTAGTCCAGACTTTAGAAGATCCAGGCCAGAGCAGACACATTCACCTACCTTCTGCCCTGCATACTGTGAAATATTCTGTGTGTCCATTGTCAAGGAAGGAAAAATGGGAAATAACTGGTATGGGGTACGGGATTTCCTTAGTGGAAATAAACATATTTTAGAATTAGATTTTGGTGATGGTTGCACAACTCTGTAAGTATACTAAAAACTATTGGATTGTACACTTTAAACAGGTAGACATTATGATAGCCTATAAATTATATATCTTTTTTTTAATGTTTATTTATTTTTGAGAGAGAGAGGCAGAGCGTGAGTGGGGGAGGGGCAGAGAGACAGGGAGACACAGAATCCAAAGCAGGCTCCAGGCTGTGAGCTGTCAGCACAGAGCCCGACGCGGGGCTCGAACTCACGATCAGGGAGATCATGACCTGAGCTGAAGTCGGACGCTTAACTGACTGAGCCACCCTGGCACACCTAAGTTATATATCTTAAAACACAAAAACATAAAAGCTTTCCTTCATTCTTCATCCTTATAAACATTTTTTAAAAAGATTTTATTTTGGGGGCGCCTGGGTGGCTCAGTCAGTTGAACCATACATCAGCTCAGGTCATGGTCTCACGGTTCACTGGCTCTAGCCCCACGTCAGGCTTTGCGCTGGCAGCATGGAGCCTTGTTGGGATTCTCTGTCTCCCTCTGTCTCTGTCCCTCCCCTGCTCGTGCTCTCTCAAAAATAAACATTAAAAAAAAAGTCTTTAAAGGATTTTATTTTTAGGTCACCTCGGTGGCTCAGTTGGTTAAGCATCTGACTTTGGCTCATTTCATGATCTCATGGTTCGTGAGTTCAAGCCCTGCGTTGGGCTCTGTGCTGACAGCTCAGAGCCTGGAGCCTGCTTCTGATTCTGTGTCTCCCTCTCTCTCTGCTCCTCCCCCGCTTGTGCTCTTTCTAAAAATAAATAAACTTTAAACCAATTTAAAAAATATATTTTTAAGTAACCTCTACACCCAACGTGGGGTTCAAACTAAAACCCTAGGGTCAGCCTCTCATGTTTCACCAACTGAGCCAGGCAGGCACCCCATCCTTCTAAACATTCTTATACAGAATTCAGTATTGCTGCCCACTCACTTCTGTGAAGAGTCTTTGCTGCTTTGTCTTTTTTGGCACTGTTCTATTTTGGTTCTCTTATTATCTTGATTATATGGAACATTTTCTTCTCTATTTAAGTGATCCTTTCATCTGCAATTTTTTTAAATATTGGAATTTCCCAGATTTTATTTTCACTTTTCTCCTGTCCTTTCAATATAGTTTTCTCTGGATCTAGCACATACTTAGCTCTCAGTAAATTTTTGTTAGATGAATATCTAAGTTCCTCACTCCCAACACTGCTCAATCTCCCAATTTCATATCTCTAGTCCAGACTGCTTTTTGAGTTCCCAAGTTGTAGTGATTAGTTATTAGACATATCTGCCTAGACATTATTAGGTGTCCAGGACATGATTCTCCCAACCACAGCTACTTAACCTACATCATTTCAGTTAAATAGTATCTTTACCCTTTTATCATAAACCTCAGTTTTGTTCTCATTATCTCCTTTTTCCTAACCTTCCATATTGAATGTCTCACAAAATCTTATCTCTTCCCCTTCAGATAGGTCACTTGAATCTTAGCTTTAGCCTCCATCCCCACTGCCCTTTTTTATATCGCTGTCACATAACATAAAGCTGATCATATTAGTTCTCTATTGAGAAAGCTTGGTTGTCTGTTGAGTATAAGATGTAAAGATTACTTTAGTTAATTATACAAGGCCTTTTTAAATCTGGTTCTAAACCTATATTTCCTGACTTAGCTTTTGCCACTCCTAAGTTGCCTTGAAATGATCTTTGTTACCCAAACTTCTTAAGATAAAGGTGCCTTTTTATGTCTTTATGCCACTGTCCATGCTCTTTCCTCTGCTTGGAATGCCTTTTCCATTTTGCCCAGCAGACTCCTGTTTATCATTTAAGTTTCTTTAAAGAGTCAGCTTGTTCATTCCTTAATTGGTTATTTATTAAGTGCCTCCTTTGTTCCAGTTACTGTGCTTGGTCAGTGAATTAGATGGACACAAACGCTTGTCCTCATGGAACTTACAAAATAGATCCTCATTAAAACCTTAATGAAATCCTCAGTCCTCTCAGGCAGGGTTAATTAGAACTTTGATCATAGCTATAATGGTATCCAGTGAATTTCTAGAGGAAATGTTATGTGAAAGCTCATAGGCTTTGAAGCCCATAGACTTATTATTTACTACTGATGGGTAAGACTTCGTTTCTTCTTTGTTTCTTTAAAATAAAAATAACATATCTAGTTATGGCAGTGTTGTTGTGAGACTTGGTAATAATGTGTTCAAAAGAATACAGTATCTAGCACAGAGTAGCCCAATGGAATAAATGCTACTTTATTTTATTTTAATTTTATTTTATTTGAAAGAGAAAGGCAGGGAAGAGCAGAGAGGGAGAGAGACAGAATCCCAAGCAGGCTCCACACTGTCAGTGCAGAGCCCAGTGTGGGACTGAAACTCATGAACTGTGAGACCATGACCTAAGCCAAAACCAAGAGTCAGATGCTCAGCCAACTGAGCCACCCAGGTGCCCCAAATGCTGTCTATTTTAAGTTGTATTATTTTTGATATGTGATGATTTTTTTATCCTGATTATAACATAAAAAATTATAAAAGCACAATTTATATGGATGTATCAAGACTGGTACAGAGTTGGCACTAAATAGATGTTCGGTGAATTACTTTTTTTTAATCAGATTTTTGGAGAAAATAGATCAGATTTGTCTAAATAGTATGGCTACTCAGGTGAGTTTTGGGGACTCTAGTATTCAACAACATTGTTTAATTTTTTTTGCATTTGTCTTTTGTTAAGAGTTTTAATTGGTAGGACAATTAACACTAGATTGTTATTTTCTTATAATTTTGCTTACTTCTTGGTAAAAATGCTAAGTGAATAAAGAAATGATTAACAGGCTAATAGGAGCTAGGAAAACCATGGGATTGTTTCTTAAACAATTGTTACACAATTATATTTTTATAAAATATTCTAAGTAAATAACTAGTTGAAGATGGGTGTCTACATGTCTCTAAAAGCTAACAGAGAATTACATTGAGTAGTACCACAAATAAATTCATGACTACATAAAATATAGTTTTACATAAGTAAATAGTATATACAGCTTTCTAGTGATTCTATATCAGGCCTCAGTAAAGAAAGAATTATGCTTTAGAAGATGTCTCCTGTTGGATCTGTGTAGTTGAAGGGTTTTTTTTTTTCCTTTTATTTTCGTTAAGACAGCACAGTGCATAGATCACCTGCATTTGAGTTATAGTTGGTACTTGGTAAATAGAGGCTTTAGTTAATATTCTTTCTATCTATCTGCATGAAGGCACAGTAGATTTCAGTTTGTGAGATAAAGCATTCTCTTTTATTATGTGATACCCTATAGTACCTGAACATTATTTCACCAAGATTTATGCAGAAAGTGAAACCCTTCTAGAACTTAAGCACTTTTATCTTCTAGCTGACAGTACAATAATGTCTACTTCTTTTTAGAGGTTACCATTTGTTTAAGTTGTAACTAATATCTAGCATTAATTTTTAATCTAAAAATATGGAAATGAAAGCGAGCCAGATACAGGAATTAAAAAAACAGGTAATATAAAATTTTTAGAACAAAATATGAGGTACTAAAATTGACTAGTATTTAGAACTTTTCTTCTAGCCAGAAGAATTTATTGCTGACTTTTGTTAAGACTATCAAGATTTATCAGATATTGTCACAAGGAAGTGGGTAAGATGGAAAATGGGACATTTTTCTAATATAATTTCATTGTGACAGTTTTTCTCTTTAAAACTAGCATTCTTTTATTGATGTAGATCCAAGTTACATGAAAATGACACTAAAAACAGTAAGATGGCAAACATAGGTGTATCTCACTAATTTGAATAAGTGTCAATACAATTTGGTTATGCAATAATTGGAATACATACATAGCTACTACTCATTTTAGTAATTAATACTGTTTTACTATAACAGAATAATATCAAAAATTGCTTTAATAAATCAATTATGAACTTAATGATTTCAGTGAAATAAATATTAATATTTCTTTTTTGTTCTTGATTATTTTCTTTTGTATATTGAAGTTTGCCTGTTTTTTTTTATTTTTTCACAATGTCAGTCCTGGTCTGAACACCTTTTCTGCTACTGATAGTGTTTGAAGGGCCTTGTTCTGTTCTTTTTCCCCAAGATTATATTTAACTCTGGGAGAGAAAGGAAGGAGTCTGAACATTGTATGGAGAGGGAAAAAGATAAAGTGTTCTCATAACACCCTATCATTCTAAAGGCTGTTCATATAGAAATACAAAATGAGCATTGCACAACTCCAGGAGTATCATACAAATCTTGATGTGAACACTGCCCCCTGGAGTTGTGCAGTTTACTAGCTATTTAATAGAGCTCTGCTCTATTCCAAACAGTTTTTTTGTTTTTGTTTTTTTAATGTCCGTTTATTTTTGACAAAGAGCACATGATCGGGGATGGGGCATAGAAAGAGGGGACAGAGGATCCCAGGCAGGCTCTGCTGACAGCACAGAGCTTGATGTGGAGCTCGAACTTATGAACCATGAGGTCATGACCTGAGCTGAAATCTGACACTTAACCGACTGAGCCACCCAGCTCCCCCCTTACACAAAGTTTTTTTGAATTCTCATCATTTTTACATCTGTCTTCTCCATGAGGCCAGGGATAATATCTTATTAATCTTTGTATTCTTAGCAGCTGGCTCAAGGTAAGAGTCAATCAGTTTTATTAGAAAATGTTTTAGGATTCTAGTTCCATATTCATCCATATATACATTATTAATTGGCTAATTGGCTTGCCATATTTTTCGCAAAAAAATTGAACTTTATAAAGTCTTCTGGGGGCTCCTGGGTGGCTTAGTTGTTTAAGCGTCCGACTTCGGCTAAGGTCATGATCTTGCAAGTTGGTGAGTTCAAGCCCTGTGTCAAGCTCTGTGCTGACAGCTCAGAGCATGGAGTCTGCTTCAGATTCTGTATCTCTGTCTCTCTGCCCCTCCCTAGCTCATGCTCTGTCTCTCTGTGTCTCTATCAAAAATAAATATATATTTTAAAAAATTTGAAAAAAATAAAGTCTTCTAATTTACATGTGAAAAATAATAGATTATTTATAGTTGAGCCATTTAAATATTAGAGGAAGAAAGTGTATCATACTTTAGTTACTGATTCACTGTTTTGCTTCTGCCCTTTTCACCTGATTCTCATTTGGGTCATACTTAATTCATTTGTTTCACCTCATCAAATCACTAACCACACTTGAGATCAGAAAGGGAATTAATAGACTATTAATGTTTGAGTTTATTTCCCTCTAAGATATATTTCAACAATCTATTTGATTCTGTTCTTATAGAACAGAAAATACATATTCTATATATTAAAATGGCATTGTTTTATATTCTTTTATGTAGATTGCAATGATGTATTAAAGGTGTATGTTACAAACACGTAAGTGTAAAGTTTTTTTAAAAGGTAGAAAGGCAATTCATTGACTTATAATTAGAAAAAGACAGTTATACTTTCATTGTAATTTTAATCTCCGATTTTGAAATTAGGTCATAGAATTGGGGGAAAATATTTAGAAAGAAAAGTTAGAACATTTAATTTTAGTGTCATCCACAACTTTTCAAAAAACATGTGTATTTCTATTAAAGATTTTAGACTTGGAGGCTATGTACTAATAGGATACCTAAGTACAGCACCTTTTATACAGAAGGTTTTATTTCCAGATCTTATGTGGTAAGATTTAATTACTGGTAGAAGTGATACAGATAATGTTTGTGAATTTGGCATCATGTTGTATTAATATAATTTTTTGGATAGGTACACATATATAAAGGAATATAGTGATTCAGATATATATACCTATAAACTCTCAGAATAAGTAATTTCTCATCTTAACCATGCTTGTATTTGGTCAACAGTTTCTGAATACCTGATGTTTTTAAAATTTTTCTAGCCATGCCATTGGTGATAACTCTAAAAATATACAATAACTTATTTAGTTAATTCATAACCTTATGGGAAGACAGTTGTCTTGATTATGCCAAATTTGCTAATCTCTTACTCTCTTTCCTCTACAAGGGGCTTTTGGGGAGGGTGTGGAAGTATTTCTTAAATGAGAGTGCAGTCTTTATGTGAATGATCAAAACTTACAGAAAGTTGGTGAGTGAAACCTACACATTCTCCTTTCTAAAGTGACAAAGCATGCCTCATTTTTTCAGTGATAGAACTTAATACTAAGAGTGTATATTGGAGGGAACAGGATTGGAGGGATAAAACGTTGGTCTGTTCCTATGTAAATGACTTTAAACATGCTAGTAATTACCCTTATTTGAAAAAAATGAGTGTGACTTTTCCCCCAAAGAACATGTATTACTCACAGCATCAGAAACTGGATGATAAATGCTGTTTTTTTCCAAATGAGGCTAATAGCTATTCGATTATGAGTAAGTTCCTTGAGGGTTTGTATCCTATATCACCTGAAGCAGTGCTTTATAATGAAGAGACTCTCAAGAAAATATATTGAAATTGTTGGGCTCTCTGGGTGATTTTTGTAATACATTCTAGATTTGTGCTGTGAAATAAGTGATTTTTGCTTTGTCTTCAGATGATTTTAAATTGTTACTACTTGTATTGAGTAGTCTGAGTTTTAGCTTCAGGATATTGTAAACATTATCATGCTGGAGTATAAAGTTCTTTATTGGGTTTTTTTTGGATTGTATCTAAGTATTTTTTTAATTTTTGATACTATGTATATGTTTGAAGATGAAACTTACCTTAAATATTTTTCTGCCATATGAACAAATTCTTAGTTCCTGATATATTGGGGCTTTTGTTTTTGCCAGTTGTCACCACTGAGACCATTTTTGTTAGTATTAAAGAGCACAAAAATAAATATCATAGTTCTATTTCCTCCTAATTTTGATTATTACTCTTGTAGATATTGTTTGAGTTACTTGCTAATTTGTGAATGTTTTCATAATTCCTCTGGTTTTTCTACTATCTGACAAAAAATATTGCTCACGTGCTTTAGTAGCCGTTGGATTTGACTTTACCCTCATGCATTATACTAGAACGCATTGTTACCTAATTTAGTAATAATTTTGTAATAGCAGCTTAACATCTCTTATAATTTTAATTGTTATCAAGAAAAATGATATCATTTAATTTGACTCAAAATTCAGAAGGATGGATGAATGACAAATTAATAATTTACCACCTTTGCATAATACTGAAGCACAGAATATTAGAAGGATTGATGGCAGAAAAGGTTAACAAATTTTAGCAGCTTTCATTAGCTTTACATCGTCATATGTTTGTGGTGCTGACTGAAATAGGCTTTGTAGGAGATCTCAGTCTAGGGAACTAATTACTTGTGCCGATTGCCGCACTGATGAATAGACCCTCATTGTATCATTCCCCTGAAGACGAGGAGCAGCCTGTGATTCACGACTGCATCCTGGCTGATATTTGATAATAATTTTAACAGATAAATGTAGGTAGGCAGAATGATGAAGTGCCTATCCAAGCTCCATGACTATCAAAGCCATACACGTAGCCATCTGTGTACCGTCTTTTCCCCTTTCACCTAAGGAGCATTTTATTAATTGAGTTCAAACAACTGTTGTCTTTTGCTTATTATGTGTGTATTCTGTAGGTGCTTCTTACTTGTTTTTAAATGGTATTATAAGTTTTCATTTAAACTGTAGACAGCAGTATAAAAAAGAATAAAAGAGCTTTTTAATTTTTCTTTTTGAGGACTGCAGTTCTAACACTTTTTTGCATTCCATTTGATTACATTATATCTCCTCTTTGGGCATGATTAAAATCAACAAAGGACAATTTTGATGTTCTCATTGTGTCCCCAGCTTTCTCATAAAAGACCACTGGATTTCTATTATTTTTAAACATATCTTCTTTCAATAATGTACTGTTTGTTGTCTGTGCTTTTATTAACCTGAGATAATTTTTAATCTATAAAGGACTTATTTACAAATCTGTTTTGAATTTTTTAAGATAACATCTCTAAAACATCAAAATAAGAGTTCCTTTTAAGTGAGTATTTTGGGACTGTCAGTTGGTCAAGACTACTAATATGTCAAAGCTGACAGGTACAATTTTATTAGCTCATGAAATACAAGTGCAATTTTATTTTGTATTAGTCATTCCTTACAGAAGTTTTGATGATGAATTTTTTAATTGTTGAAGCTTAGAAATTTTCATGCTGTGTATCTTTAGTGAATAAATGTATTGTGCAGATTTTTTTTTCACTGTAACGGAAAAAACTTCATAGTAGTATTTTCCTTATATTTTCCACCATGCTAGATTATGATTAGTTAATAAGAGGGAGAGTTGACATTTATATATTGCCATATAAAAGATCTACATAATTGGGGAAAATATAGTAGAACCCTTTAAAAAATACATTTCCAAAAGTATGCTTTTGATATAGCAATTATTGCACATCATATAGCATGTAGTTTTTAATTAAATATAAAAACACACTACATAAAACAGAAATCCAATCTGATTTGCTTGAAAATAGATTGCTATTTCACTCTATAGGAATGGTTTATTTAAAAACAGTAAATGGAAAAGAAATGCATTTTCTTGTGTTGTTCTAAGCCTCAGGGGCTAAATGTAATGAATATTTTAAGAGATTATTTTAATTAAATTCCTGCACATCTAAACAGAGTAATATTTTATTATCACATACATAACCATGTAACTGAGATATTCATTAAAGTTAACACTTTCTGGACCAAGAATTCATGGTATGATTTACTGACCTTGTGCAAAAAGGCACAAATTAGGAAGAAAAATGAAGGGGGACAGACTTTGATTAATATAGGTAATGCTATACCATATTTATAATAGCCTTTTCCCTATTCTGGTTTATAAATGCAGCCACAGAGAAAGGTGCCCTGCTGAGGCTGAAATGAGGCTGAAATCAGAGCACATGCCACTAGAGTGTGGGGAAACTGATCACACTGTCAGCAATTCATTTTAAAATGATGTATTTAGTGCTCATTTCACCTTCCAAGAAAAAGGAAAAGGAGTTCCTTAGACTGGAAGGTGATATTGTTATTTTCAAGGACATACCTAAGTTAAAGATTGCAGAAAAGGGGAGTGTGAGGTGGAAGGAGAATTAAGAGGAAGGGGAGGGGAAAAAAAAAGGCAGAGCAAACAAGGAGAGCTTTATGCAGAAATTCAGTGCTACCACGCTGTTTGATAATTGCTAACATATGTGGCTTCTCTGTTTCATTGTAGTCGTCCTCGTGAGTTCTGGCGCCTTGACCACTGGGAAGATGACTTGCGGCGCCGGCGACGATTTGTGCGTAACCCTCTAGGATCGACACATCCTGAAGCGACACTAAAAACAGCCGTGGAGCATGGTCAGTGTATAAACCACTCCTTGCCAATAGCAGCAGGTACAGTACTTGGTAATGAAGAGCATAGCTTCATTATTACAAGGCACTGTAAAATGGTCTATGCCACATCTCATAGTTACTCACCCCAGAAAGAGAAGTTAAGTTTTTTACAGTTAGTGTAGGTTCCTATTAAATTATGGTGTCAAGTGGATTTATTTATTATGTTACACATGCAAAACTTACTTAACGCAGACTCTTTGTTTCAGAGTAGGAGGATAAAATATTTCTGTTTTTAAGCGACACATTCAGCTTTGAGTAAATTAATCCAGGACGCCTGCCTTAAATCCATGAATATCAGAAACACAGCATTTACAAACCAAATCGGTTTCCAGGTTCTGCTGTGTGTATATGGTTTTCCCTCAACCATGGTATTTTAGCATGAGATTATGAAGTGGGAGAGATGGTAATAAATGTCCAAGCGCCCAGATACTTTCTGAGCCTTGATTTGTAGATGGGTGTGATGGATGGCTCCTGAAAAAGAGAATAGACATTATTTTCATATGTTCCCATTCTGCATCATCTTGTTATCAAAGCTTAACAAAACATTTTTCCTTTTTTGATATAATGCATATCACTGTGATTCAGATTAGGGAAAAAAGCCTGATGAGCAAATTGGAGAAAACTGAAAAAGCCTTTGGATTTAATAATATACTCTCTCTGATCATAGGGTTTCACTTAATATTTTATCCCTTTGAAATCCAATTAAGATACATTGATTAAGGGGGGGAAGCTCCTCTCTACATTAAAATAATTTTGATTTTATAAAATGTAAATTGGTTATTTTTTAATAAGATAGTTTTAATTCCCTTTTTTCAAGGTATTGGTTTAACACGCATCAGTTTATGGTTAAATGATAGTATGTAGTATACAAAATAAATGTGAAATTATATTCAATAAGGATATTAAGAATTTAGATTAAAAGTCTGTGATCTTAGGTTTGGCCTCAGTCAGGCAGCTTAACCTCTTGCACTCAGCCTTAAAGAGCCATTTCTGGAAGAAAATGTCCACAATATGTCATCAGATATAACACCAAATGTGACATCAGTCCTTTAAAATAAATGATCATACAGAGAATAGTCAATAACAAAGTGATCTAAAAGCAATAATAGTCTGAGGGCCCTACATCTTCAACTACAGGAGGTGGGGAAGAAGAAATAAGATGTAGAATTAATTAGGCCACTTTTGCTTTTAGGGTTCATGTGCTTTTTATGTGGTGCTATAGATTTCACAGTTACATATATTTTTTCCTTTCTTTTTTTTTTTTTTTTTTTCTTTTGGCTAATGACTCTTACATTAAAAAAAATCAGCCTTTTTGCAGTTTTATACTTTTCAATCAAACAGATGTTACTATGTGAACTTAAAATTTAATAAGTACCTTTCTGTCTTCTTAACTCATTTAACATTGAGTTGTGAAGTCTGAAGTCTATCGGTGACAATGAAAATGCTTTTATGAAAATTTTTCCTTTTATATCTGGAGACAGGGACTTGTTTTCTAAAACTGATACACAGGCAATCTGTTAATCCTTTATTTGGAGAGAAATATCAATAACTGAATTTAAAATTTGTGGTATAGATTTAATATAGAGCTTATTAAAATCAATCATTAACCAAAAATAATACATGCAACCATTTTGGGAAATTACAGAATTTTACATAATAAATAAATTTGATTTCATTGTTACTGAACTTTACCTTTTAAAATACTATTATGCCACCTTTTTGTGTTGCCAGGAGGCTGGTTAAAAAAAAAATATTTAGTAAGCATTGCAGTGCTTACTGTCTTTTAGAACTTTTTTTATCCTGTGTAGAATTCACTCTAATGACTCCAAACAGTAATTGAAAAGTTAATATAATATTTATTAAATTGAGGGAAGTAAAATTAAGCACTTTATGTAATTCCATCTTATTTGACAATATTGAACATGGATCTTACAGTGATTAGAATACTCTGAAAGGTTGAAAACAAAAATTTAAATTTGAAATATATGCTTTTAAAAACTAAATGTGGAGGAGATGCTTCAGTGGTCTTCCACATGTAATATTTAATATAACATTTTTTGATAAAATATAAATCTTTTGTTGTCATACTTTGTATATATTTTTTATTTTAAATAATGAATATTAGACAATGGTTTTAAAACTCGGCACGTAGATTGTACAGTGGTATAGTTTCATATCAGCATAGTTTATGCTAATTCATTATGTAAGTCAAGAACTTAAGTTTTTAATTTTTTATTAAATAAAGCATCTTATAGGTAACATCCAGTTTTAATTTTGTGTTAATTATGAAACTCTTGCGCCTTTATCCTTAATTTAATAACAGTAAGGAAGTTAATGAAAATAAACATATTAAAAATCAAGTTAGCAAAACAAAAACAGTTGATGTGATCAAAAAGCAGTTGAAACTACAGAATCTAGTATGGATAAATACTATGCTTCAGTGTTGAATTTGAATATTTAAAATAGGTATTATTGAGGATAGTGTGTCAGTTGTATACTGTTTTAGGACTTCTCACTTTTATTTATAATTGATTTAACTAAGGAGACAGGATGTTGTTAAATGCAGATTCTTAAAACATCACAAACTATATTATTATTATCAAAGGGAAACATGTAAATAGAAATGCCGTTGGAGATTAGTTATGTATTTTAGTAGTAAGAGCCATCTTTTTTATAGATTGATTTGATTTGAAGGAAAGCCTCTGGTGTAAAGGTGGCAGAGTAAATACCTGAAGAGTGATGTTCTCTGTTCGGGCGATCAATACTAGCCCCATGACTCTACTTCTGGCTACCTTCTAGTTAAAAACAAATTTTTTAATTCTGACAATTTAATTGCCCTTCCCAAGTTCACATTAACTTGCTTGGGGAAAAGGGCCTTAGGTAATTTTTCAAAGAGAGACCCTCCAAAGTGGTTATTTATAAAAGTCATTTTGTAATGGGAGATTCCTTTAACTTTGCAGAAACTGAGTCATATTTTTAAATTAAAATTAATACTTCCTCTTATTATTAAATATTCTTTATGGAAATTAGCAGCAGCAAGCAGAGGTGGGTATTTGATTCTTGAGGACATTTTCTTGCATTTTATAGTTTAAAATTTATTAGAAGTTAGTTGTCATGATTGGTAACATTCTCCTAATGCACAGGGCCCAGTTTGTCAGAACATTTATTATTTATTGTCAGAACATTTTAGATCTGGAAAGAAACAAAGGCTAAAGTCTAATCTAACTTTATTCTTTATAAATAAGGAAACTGAGGAAACAAAAAGCCACATAATTCTTGGTGGATACAGGACTAAAACCCAGGTTAACTGATGACTAATCAGATTTTCTTACTGTAGTGCTATACTGTCTTCTAAAATTCATTGTTAAATATAATGGGAACTTTACATTTAAATTAAGGCCACGTAAAAAAAAATGTTTTAAATGGTAGAAAGAGTGGTTTTAGTTCAAATAATAAACAGTTAAGCAGTAGAATTCTATTGAATTCAAGACATTTTAATTTTGTAGAGAATGTGCATGCTGATGGAAATATATGAGGAGGATTTAACATTGTTTAAGAAGTATCTTGTGATCATATGGAATGACACAAGTAACTCATCTGGTTTTCTTGGGATGACAAACCATGTAAAGATCTTAAATCATGCCATTCTCTCACAACTTCAATAATGCCAGATACTGTTGCTTCCTGTTTTGTATCAACATATATTAGGTTCTGTAACCAAAGCTTTTGGGGGAACCCATGATCATTAGGAGATGAAACTTGGCTTATCTTCTAATCTCCTAATCATCTTTTGTATTTTCACTGATTTTTCTAAATTTTCTTGACTTGGAACCCTTTGGAAATTGCATTAACTCTAAAGTTTAGGACAGTAGTTGTGTATAAGATATTCTTTATGTGTCTTATTCAGGATAAGCAGTTATGATATAGGTATTTCACATCACATTAAGTGGATACTCATATTCATTTTATTTATATTTGAGGTCATTTTGTTATTCCAGTAGTATTTTTTTAAGGTGGCTAATTCCTCATGTATACATTTCTTTTACTGTAATATGGACTATTGCTGACTCCATTTCATTGTTGCAGTGGAGTTTTAAAAGGGGCTTTATGTGTCATAGGTGGAACACTTTTCTGTGTCCTTTCTCTGTTTTAATTTTACTTAGCTAGCTTGTGTTGCATGGATGAATCAACTCATGCCTAGATCTAGCTGTAAAGAACTTGAACTTTACATTTTGAGGACCAGCTTTTCTCTAAGCCCTCTAATTGCTCTTAGCTTCAGTGAATAAAAAGTCATCTTTCAAACAAAGAATTTTTGACAGATTTCTCCAGTGTTGTGTAACAATTGCAGTTTAATTACTAAATGAGGGTAAATATTAAGCCAGAATAAAGTGAGAGACTATATGAAGGCAGTCTGAAGGTGATAAGAAAAACTTAAATAGTTTTCATGTTTGGTAATAATTTTATTAGCTAGCGAAGATCTGAATCAAAGCTTTGAAATGGAACCAGAAGTGTGTTCTGACTTCGTCCAATTAAACTTTTATACTAGCGTAGAATATATTCACAAAAAATATCAAAACAGTTGATACTTGTTTTAATGATTGAGTAGAAGGCAAGCAAAAGTTAAAAGTATACTTTCCCCAGCACATATAAACATGATAATTATCTTTTATTTTATGCTTAGGATAGTTTTGTTCTAATTTTGAAACAAACAAAAAAAAAGTTCTTTAGCAGAGAGCTATTAGACCACTGAGAATTGAACACCAGCGCATGTGGTGTGTATTAGAGTACTGTTGGTAATTTTACTGCTGCTAACTTAAAATCCTCAAGGGGGAGTTAATTACAGGAAAACCATTCTAAATATCAGTAAGCTGCATATTTTCCATGACAAGAGGTTTTCAGTTGAGGTTGAACAATTCCAGAATCTGAGCTTGTAAAAATAAGTAAATAAATAAATTAAAGTGGGTGTTTCTATGCATACAGTAGACTTAGAGTACTTCAGAATTTTTTCATAAAACTTTATTCAATTCAAAACTTACTGTGTTTTAATATGTGTCAGCATGATGAGAACATATTAACATTTTTTTCAAGTTTCAATTGGAAGGGATAACAAATTCTATTTAGCAGTCATTTACATGAATGAATTTATTTACTGAGCTATTTTAAGCCATTGCATATTGCTACTTGGCTCCTCTCATTTTTTGTAAATGTTTGCACAGTAAAGAGCTTTTTTTCCTTTCTTTCCTCCCCTACCCCCCTCACCCCAAGTAAGCTTGGTGTATGTTACTTCAGGACATGTATGGTAATAATCAGAGATAGTAATGAGCAAGGTATTGAATTTGGTTGTTTCTGAATTTGGTTGTCATATGCTCATCAAATTTAGGTTTGGAAATGAGTATTTTTGTATTCTTAACTTGTTTATTATGATTTTGACTTAACCTTTTTAAAGGCACTATGAGAAACATAAGAATTACTAAACTAATCCTTAAATTATATATACATTGTTATTTATATAGTGGTTAAGATACTGTTACCATAATGCTTGGATTTCATTCCTGTTTCTACTTCTTACTAGCTGTGTTGCCTTGGGCAAGTTATGTAACCTCTCTGCACCTGTTTACTCATCTGAAAAGGAGAAATTAGCAGAGGGTTTATGAGAATTAAATGAGCTGAATATGTAAAGTGTTTTGAACACGCCCTAGCACATGGTGTTATTTAATATTAGCATTATTATCATTTCTGCTTTGAAGAGGGCATTGTAAATCTAGAAAAAGAGAATGTAACATACTGATTTTGTACTAAAATCTGATTGGCAATTGTTATTTTATTATGATTTGCTTTATTTATTAGAAAATATAGAAGATGGTGATTTCTCTTGTATATCTCGGTGACTGATTTATTTTTAATAACATTGGTAGTACATTGGAATATATCTTGTTTGGGCTCAGGGCAGTGTTTATGATTTTAGAGTAAGGAAACATAAATACTTGAAATATAAACAGTGATATAACAACTTATGCTGCTATTTTCCTAAAAATTGGGGAGTTTTTGGTATATTTCTTTGTAGCTTAAAAAATAAAGTCATTTTATTTAGATACTTTAAAATTTTTTCAAAATATTTACTGAGACTTTCATATGTGTGCAGCATACTATGCTTGTTATTTGTGGGTATGAAGGAAAACAAAATTTGATTTACCCATAGATGGTATTCAAAACCTAAATATAGAACGCTTCTTCCCGTGACTTTCTCATTTAATATAGAGCTCCTATATTCTGTTAAAGCTGTGCCATTAGTATTGTATATAAATGATATACATTGTGAACTCACATGAATATGCTAAAAATAAACTTTTACCCTTAATATTACCCATAACTGTATCTATTAAAATCAAAGAAGCTTTGTTTTGTCAAAACGTTTGGTAACATACATGTAGTGTAACTGTATAGAAAGAATTATATAGATAGATATTAGCCATGTTACTGGAAACTGAAGGCTTTATCCTTTCTGGGTTTTGGGCCTTTTGCCTAGGCCGAAACTGCAGTGGATCAGAAAGCCTCGCCATCTGATTTCCATATCAATAGCTACTGCCTGGGAGGATCAGGTGCTTTGCCTCCTGAATTTCCCTCACTGGAAACCTGGGAATGTCAATAGTGTAACAAGGATTCTAAACTTTCCCTTATGTGACGCTATGAGGTTTTAAAAATCACAGTCCAGAATTTAGTATCTTCTTTTCTATATTTCTGAAGGAGAAAGCTGCTCAAAGCAGTGGGAGTTAATACTGGAAGGGACATGGGGTTTTGAAGTCCGAATTGTTGAGTTTCAGTGTTTTGTCCTTTCAGCTGCACCTCTGCTCCTCTTTCTGGTTCCGTCATTGGTCGTAGGTGCTCTGCAGAGCTTCTTCTTCATTCCCTAGGTTTGGTGTACCCTTTCCCTCTTTCCTCTCCGTCTGGCTGCCTTGTCACAGTGCCTGAGAGTCTGGTGCCGCCGCTCTCCACAGGCTGTTCCAATTCAGGCCCTGTAAGGCTCTTTGCCCAGATGCCTCTCCTCCCGGGCTTTCTGTTATGTTTGCCCCCGGGGTGTCTTAGCCTTTTAGTTTAAACACATGGAGGAGGTAGTGTTTGAGCCTCCACTTAGTTTCCACAGTGTCTTAGTCTTGGATATTTATATAAAGGCTAAAGTGGGGGTCTGGGTGGGGTAAAATGTGGGCAAGGGCAGTGCGAAGGTGAGAGGGAGGATTGGAAGAAAGAGGATGCAGCTTCGGAGAGCTGCTATAGCTTGTTTGATGTCAGCTGTGGCTTCACAATTTGGCTTACAGCCCTCATTGGCTGTGAATCTCTCTGACCCTTCTTACTTGTAGATTCTCCTCCACAACCACTGCCCGACAAGTTCACGATGTTTTGTCAGTATAATCACTATTTGCAGGAATGACCAGCCTTTCTTAAGTTTCAGAATCAAGTAGATATTGTTTCCAAAATGGGGTTCTTATTTTTTTCTACTAATTTCCCCAAAATGTGCTGCCTTTGAACCCTCTCTTGCCCTAACTGTAAGTAAATAAATGGTTCGGTGGGCGGTGCAAGGGTCACGTTTAATGGGATTAGGGTGCTTGTTCAAGGTAACATTAGACTAGGCTTGGGGAGTCCTGTTTGTCAGAAGGGGCCTGTGTGCCATCCCAGTCACTCTCCTCCTGTGGATGACTCTCTGTAAAAATGATTGACCATCTTTGGCCACCTATCCTTACCTCACTTCCCTGCCCCTCTGCAAAAGTACTCGCCCCAGAGTTGATGGACAGCTTTGTTTCCTTTTCATTTCAGCTGCAGATGAAGATATCCTCGCTAAAGGAAAACAGTCCATCAAGAGTCAGGCTTTAGGAAATCAGAACTCAGAAAACGAGATCCTCCTGGAAGGCGACGACGATACTCTGTCATCCGTGGATGAGAAAGATTTAGAGAATCTCGCTGGTAAATTCACCGGTTGTATGGATATTTCAGCTAGCTCTGGGCCAATAAGCACCTAATTACTTACTTTTTCATCTGTGACCGCTAGGACTACCGAGTTTACGCCCACAATTACTTTAAATAAAGATGGTTTTTGTTCTTCCAAATATTTTCCTCCTAATCGTCAACACTATTTCCCCTTTATTTTTCCATTCTTTTTACTTTCTTTACCCTTCTCATCTTTTTCTTTTTTGAGTAATTTTCACCATAAAAGAAAAGTTTAAAAGCAGAACAACAAAATTGCTTCACCCTCGGGAGTTACCTAATCTCTATAAAATGAGAGCTGTAAGTAAAATTTTGCCAATTGTTTTGTAAATAAAGCTTGGAGGCAGATGAGCTATTTGCTTTGATATACAGGTCTTAGTGAACATGCTGCATATACATTTAACTCTCTCAAAAAATCCATTCCAAGAATGCTATGGCTTTTCACAGGATCCACATATTTTACCTGATGTAGGAATTTTGATTTGCACTCTGCAGATTTTCAGTTTTACTTCCCTTATGGGAAAAATTCTCTTGTTTAGCCTGAAATTTTAGTCATTCATTAAATGCCTTTTTTTTTCTTTAATGCCTGTGGTTCTCTCCCTTTGGGAGGAAAGTCTGAAAGATTCTACAATTTCCATTGGTGAAAATTATACAGTCTTCTATTTTGATAATTTTAATTTAAGAGGAAAGGCATTAGGAATTTTTCATTTATTGATGTGTCTGCAGCCTGTGCTACCATGCAGTGAATTATAATGAAAAGCGAAAATAGATGATGGTATCTTCTCTGATGACCATAAACCTCTCTGTAACGTAAAATAAAATTAATTGGAGCATACTGTTAAGTGATTCAGATTGGGAGTGGTAAGTAAGGTGGGCACTGCTATTCTCTAGCCTTTTCCTTCACATCTATTTACCCATTTCCTCCTCCTTTATTTTGCTTCTGTTCTTGCTACTAGTAATACATTCATACAGTAATAGAGGTGAAAGGGGAGTTTAATTATATAATCTTGACAATGGCAATAGGATTAAGAAGTAATCCACACTAATAAAGTGGTGTGGGTTAGAAATGAAGTGGAAATTGTCAGGGGTCTTCTGTAGGACCTAGGTTGCCCTAGCTCCTGCAGCTGTCTGCTTACCCTGTAATTGAATGTCTGAGAGTGATTGAAAAAATGTTATTTCTTCTCAGGATTACATGCTAATGTACAGAGGGCAAAGGAGACAGCAAAAGAACACATAGCTGCTTATTTCATCCATTTATAGGGATGAGCTTTGGGAAATCATGGCTGTTCTGCAGCTATCTGCTGCCCATCTGCAAACACAATGTATTTGTACATTGGGAATAGAGGGCAAAACCTGCTCTGATCTCTGCAGAGCATCCCTTCTATTGTCCTACTGGCACACATTAAGATTGATGTGAGATTAAGGACCAACACCCTCTAACAATCGATGGAAACGTCGATTCATCTGAATTTTGAAACACTTAGTCATCCATTGATTACCTGAATAGGTGTACCATGTTTATAGGCACTATATTAATTCAGAACTATAAGTGCCAATCTTCTGTTGCTGTTTTCTTCACCTATAGTATTTGTACAATGAGGAATTGACACGGGATTTCAAATTCTTACTCTGTCTCTCTCTACGTGGATATACACATATTCATTTATATAATATAATTACTATTTTTAGTCCTTTATTTTAGGTTTAGCCCTGATATACTTTATGCCCTTCTATCTGTAGTGAATCTATTGTTTTCAGTAGCAGGCTGATTTGTCTCTTTGATAAGCCCTGTGGAGATTTGATTATTCCAATAAAAATTCATTCACTTGGAAACCCACCCTCCAGCTGTTTACTCCCAGAGTCCCTGAACTACACTAATATTAGATTTGGAAGCATTGAACAATATTTAACAGTGGAAAGGCAGGCTTAGAAAAGAAGTATTTTTACCAATCTTTCATGGGGTAAAGTTGTTATGGAAGAGGTTTTGTGTCAACCTGGCACAAAATCTTTATCAGAGAATATGGTGTAACGTTTCTCATTTCACTAATAAGCTAGCAGTCTTTTTTGTAATCATGCTTCAGCCAAACTAAGCTAACCTCTGGCCTTGAAAGCCTATTGAGTCTTCCTTGCTCCTGGTTGTTGTTCCATGTTGTTTGATAGCCTGAGGCTTCTTTTCTCAATGGAATGTGGAAGGACTTATTTAGGTAGAGCCACCTTCTTACCAGATTAGACCAAAGCTTTGCAGACTCCCTGTAAAAATAATTGCATCCTAGTTTACTGTTATCATTAACCACCTACTGTAAATCTCTTAGTATGAGAACCCTAATAACCTTGCATTTTCAGAGGAAGATTTGGGGTGGACAGAATTTGTAAGTGTAGAAGGATTTGGCAGACAGTTTGGTGCTGGAGGTGAGAATTTAAAAATCAAATAAAGTTTCTGCTTGAATCTATTAACCTATTAGATTTTTTGAAAAATGTCATTCCAGCTTGTGTGGTTTTTCTTTTGGTTTTGGCAGGTCCTGTTAGCCTGAGCACACCAGCTCAGCTTGTGGCCCCCTCTGTTGTAGTAAAGGGCACTCTTTCTGTCACCTCCTCCGAACTCTATTTCGAGGTGGATGAAGAAGACTCTAACTTCAAGCAAATCGACCCCAAGGTGAGAAGATGAGGAGTGGGTTTCACTCTTAAGCATTTTTTTGTTATAATGGGATGGTGGGCTGCAGTTGGATAGGATTGACATTGGTAAAATCTGACAGACTTAGTTTGAATTTCTTGCTGAGTTGCCTCTGCCTATATATACAAAGCAGCTACGTTCTTTAGCTTATGAGATCCTTACCAGCTAGTTAGATTATTGAAGTTCATTTAGATTCAAAAACAATTTCCACTTAATTGAGTTTATCATTAGCTCATTCTGGGGTTGGGGGAGAACCACAGGGAATAACGTCTATAAATATATTTTGCCACAAAGGGTCTAGGGTGAATTAAGCTACAAAATTCAGTGAGGTTGAGAGTGGAATTATTTTGTTTAGCCTTTATATTTTCTGGATATAATACCAATATATCACTCTCCTTGCTTTTGTCCTCATGACTTACTACTCTGTTGTGCACACAAGCATGTCTTGCGTGTGTGTGAGATACCTCTGTTTCCCATTACCTATAGTCGATTTTACAAGGCACTGCATAATTTCCTATTCTTAAATGAAAATGTAATTTCCCCTTTTAAAATGTATTTCTGATTACTTTTCAGCCCTTGGCAACTTTATTTTACTAAGAAACATTTGTGGCACAGCCATAAAGCCAAAGCTAGGTTTAGTTCATGAAAGTGAATGGTAGAATTTGTTCTGATAGGAAACAGTCTTTTTAAAATGAGAATAAGCAACCTGTAGAAGAGAAGTGGCTTAAAAAAACTGGAATTTCTTATTTTACAGGCTGATAGCTTGTGCGTATGTATACACAGACACATATTTTTAGTTTATTGGTAGGAAGTTCTTTGGTTTTATAATCATGTGAATTACTAATTTTAGTGATTTAGAAGTATTTCAAAGTAATTATTAATGAGAATGTTATAATTTTATTTAGAACTTTACACACAAGTCATCTCTTGTCTTACATGTATTTCTAGCACTTTGTTTCAGAATTGCTGCTTTTATTAAGATGGGCTTTGGTAGACTATATGAAAGTAAGGCTATGTTGGAACGGATTATTCTGAGCTTGATAATTCAGCTAATTCAATGTAGAGAAAACTTTAATTGTGAAATTATCAACTAGAAAAATTTCCTACTTTGTTACATGACTGAGGCTGCGATTGTATTTTAGTTTCTTTTAAAAAACAAAGATAACCAAAATTACTCATACCCTCTAATTTCTGGTAGTTTGTATGTTTGAGAGTCTGAAATTTAATTCAGAATATTCTATTATGCTTTTGGACATATGTGGCATAGAATCTAAAATGTGATACGATTTAGAGGTGTCTAATGTAATTGTTCTCAAGATTAGAATCTCTGCTAGTCTTTGCAATTAGGCTCTTTAAAGTCACTTGCTCCTTTTGGAAGAAGTTATAACTTTTATTTCTCTCTGATTTTATTCTGTGCAGCATCATTAAATTAATTTTTTCCCCTTTTGCTTGTGCAATACAAAGGTCTTTTAGCCTAATCACAGCATTTGTCTTATACCACTGCAACCTGCCTGTTAACAGAAATCAAAGTTTTGCTAATTTCTATTCTTAAAATGTTTTAGCCAGTTATTGGAAGAATTCTTTATGTAGACATTGGTGCTTTTTGTAAATGAGGACACTTATATTGTGGCAGTGTTTTTTTTTGTTGGTGATACCTGCATTAAATTAAATAAGGTAAGAAAAAAAAAGATACTGAATTTGGGGAATTTTGTTCTTCTTGTCAGGATTGAAAAACTTTTCCTGGAGTAGTTGGAGGGAGATATGTGTCTAATGCTGTAAATACTTGTGTGTGTAAGAAAAAAAAGGTCATTTTAGGATGTCATTTTTATCTTTTAAACCAAACATTCTGCCCTTAAATCATTTCTTTGTAATTGTAAGCACCTACTACTTGCTTTGAAAATGTTCTTAAAATTCAGAACATTTTTCCCTGGAGAATAAATTCATTTTTATTATGGAAAAAAATCATATATTTGTCTGAACCACTTAGTATTACAGTGAGTTTGTTTTACATCTACAGGAAGAGATCAGTAAAAGATACAGTGTAGGTTGAAAGAGTAGAGATGATTTCAGAACTGATAAGATCAAAGTTTATATTTCTAAAACAAAACTATTTTTACTAGGGAATTTTTACCAGGGAATCTGAGAACTTAAGCCTCTTTTGTGGAGTGAATTAAGCATCAGAGCCCTGAGTATCTTCCTTGTTTCTCATCCATCTATGCTGTCTTCCCGATCATCCCTCCATACACTCCTTCCCCCATGCAAACTTCTTCCTCAGATCTTTAAAATTCCTTTTTTTAGGACATTTTTGTCTACATCTCTCATTCATGGATTTTTCAATAAATTAAAAACTGGACTAACTCAAAGAATAAATTTTAAATATCAAAGGGTAATATTGATATATATTCTGTACCTGTGCCTCATCATTAGCATATCTAAGGGAGTATATGGGAGACAATATAAAAAAGACAAACCAGACCAGTTCCAGCATTGGGATGCTTTCAGTTTTACTAATTATTTTATTTTTAATCTGTTATTTCCTTGCATTAAAAAGGAACCTTTGTTAATTTAGTTGAAGTGTTGAAATGAGTACTTTGGATTGTTACCTTAGAAAAGCAGAGGGAGTAATGTACTTTTCTTGTATGTAAATTCTTGAAACAGTAATTTTTCTTTGGTCATAAAAATGGTATCAAAACCTTTTTTTTTTTTTTTTTTAATTGCCTATAAGCAGCTTCCGAATAATTCTGGGAATTTGATAAAAAGTGATCTTAGTTATGGCATTTATAACTAAGCCATCTAAAAAAATTGAAATAATTTATAAATTTGGATTGTTCATATCACCATTTACTGGGGAAAAGGAGTATTGCTATAACCGTTTTATTCTGTTTTGGTATGGTTGATTTAATTGCTAAGTTTTTATTATTTAAAGCTTGAAGAGGACAAAGAATTGAAAGAAAACTTTCAACTGATCATGTTAACTATGCAGAAAAGATCCATAAATATTGCCTTCTTCAGACTGAGTGTATTTTTTAAAATTATGGTGTAAGAAAGCAAATCTCTTAATTTTTAATGCGAAATAATTTTTTTCTATTTCAAAAACTAGGATTAAAATCTTTTCTTCCACACAAAATCTGTTTGTTTGTTTTTTTTTCAAGTGTGAAAAAAGATATTACTTTAAGTCTCAAAATCTACAGAACAAACAATATTATAGTTGGGTAAAATTAGTATTGTCTATTTTCCGAGGATGGGGGGGGCTTGCATGGTTAAATCGACAAAATGTGCTGTATTTGTAAATTTTGCAAATTAGAGTTCAAATGAGAGCTTCTTGCATTTAGTTCCTCAAGTTCACATCTTTACATTGTAAATTACAAATTGTGATCTCACCTGCCTTCATTTAAGAACAATCCACAGTCAATTACAATGTAAAGTAATATTTTTATTACTGTTTTCAACAAGACTGCTTTAGGGTGAGGGTAGAGGTGCAAGAAAGGGAAGGGCACAGTCTGACATTGGCACTGAGATACATTTAACATCAGCAAAACTTTTTTTAAAAGAGAAATTTTACATATAATTAAATACTTTTTCTCACTTGGTGACAACATTCAGGCAACCCAAAACAAAATGAAATGAGAGGGAGAGAAAGAAAGAAGATGAGAGAGAGAGGAGAAAGGAGTTGGGGGAGAGAAGGAAAAAGGGAGAAACTACTATACATTGATTTGAAAATGTACCTTGGGTTTCATTTTGTGGTGGCAAAGCCCGATTGCTTCTTTTGTGTGACCTTTTAAATTCACATTGTTTGGAAGAAAAACGATCACTTTTGTGCAAGAATGTGATTTTGTTTGTTTGGTTGGCTGGTTTGCTCTCTTTTTGTTTGCTTGCTAATTAACGAAGGTCTTGTGACTGCTTCCTGTTTCTTTCAGGTGGCTTACATAAAAGTTTGTGTCCGGAGTTTCTGCTGTTTGTCTCTGTGAGTTGTGTGTGTTTGTGTAAGAGAGCACTCCCGTTTGTGTCGCTTTTCAAGCAGTCCCCAGCACCCTATAGTTTGTCCAGGCTTTTGGGATTGGTGAGAATTTCCCTGGCCAACCTCCAGGTCTGCTTGGCAGCGCTCTCCAGGGCCGAATGGGGCTTGCCCTGAAAAAGGTCGAGGTTGGGCAGAAAGTAGTGAGGGCAGCGGCGGCACTGCAGGCAGGAGATGAGCTGCAGCAGGATGCCGTTGAGCCGATCGCCGAGGCACGCCTCGTCCCAGTCCGTTTCCCGCGGGTGTTTCTCGCACTCGTACAGCAGCAGCGTCTTCATGTGGTAGTTATTGAGCGGCTGGCCCGGCAGCTCCAGGTGGCGATCCCGCAGCGTCTTCAACACCGAGAGACACTTGTTTCGGCAGCCGCCCATCAGCAGGCGGTTCTCAGCCTCCCCGAACTGGAGCACCCAGGCATCGCTCTCCGCGGAGCTCTGCTTGCCGGTCAGTGAGTAGCATTCCTTCGACAGCAAGTTGAACCCTTCGGCCTTGACCTCCGCTACCCGATTGGGGCCAGGCCAGGGGATATGGGGCATAGGCCACTGTGCCGCACTGCGAGGCCAGATACCGGTGCACTTGAACGCAGGGGTGATTTGCACCACGTAGCGCTCCCTGATACGCAACTTGACCTCGCTGGTGTCCGCGATCATCTTGACCACATCTCGATAGCTGCACTTGTCCACTGCCTGAGCCACCAGGGTCTGGAAACGCGAGCGGATCTTGCGCGCCGAGAGGTAGCCGGACGCAGTGATGAACTCGACCCAGAGAGACATGCTCCGCTTCCGCCCATCACTCAGTTTGAGCACCGCGCAGCCGGGCAGGGAGCCGTCGTCTACGAAGTTGAAGACGCCCATCTGGTTTAGGTAGAGCACCACCTCGAATTCCGTGGGCGAGATGACCTCCAGCCCCTCGTAGCGGGCGTCGATCTCGCTTAGGGAGCTGATGAAGCGAGGCTCCTGCACCTCCACTTCCTTTAGCACGTCCGAGACCACCTTACAGACCTCTCGGATGGTCTTGGCGATGGCCGCCTTGCGCGCTTGGCAGCGCTCAGTGTAGTATTTATTGAGCTGGTAAACCAGCTTGGCCTGAGCGGCGATCATGTTGGGGCACAGGTCCGGGCTATACACCGGCGTCTCGCAATACGTTGAGGGATCCAAGGCTCACGCAGTGGTGGTGGCCCTGCGGCTTGCGAAAGAGGCGTCGCGCTTCCCCTAAGCCCCACTTTCACTCTTGTTGTCCACCTGGGCTGACCGGCTGAAACAACGGCCGGCTTGCTCGCTCTTTCCCCTCTTTCGAAACCTTTTTGCTTCTCCAGGCAGAAGGGGGGGTGAAAGGTAATCTTTGAAGAAGAAAAGTACCTGCTGGGACTTTTTTGCTCGATGTGTAAAATAAAGATGTGCTTGTGAGAGAGATGAAGGGGAGGGGAGAAAAAGAGAAGGGGTGACAGAAAAAATCAGGTTACCAAGAGGTTAGGCTTAGATGTCTGCAGCCGAGATTGCCCGGAAATCTGGAAATGAGGTCTTTTAAGTGCCAAAGTAAATTTAAAAATAAAAGCGAAACATTCAGTGTTTCATTCTTAAAACTTCTCCCACAGGCTGGTAGGACTTCTTCACTCAGCGTAGGTGAGTGCCTTTCTCCTCACCCTCCCCCAAATGGAAGGTGAAGGACGTAATTAAGGTCCAGAGAGCAGCGAAGTGCAGCTCAGTCCTCGGCACACTTGGAGGTTTGCAGACGCTCCGCACTCTCAGCGTGATGGTCTGGTCTCTTCTCAGGGGGTCGTGTTGTAGCGGTTTTCCTCTTTTCCTACTGGAGGCGTTGTTTGGACTGGGTTTGTTTGTTTGCAGTGGGTTCTTGTCTTTCTCTAGGTGCACACCGCTGGAAGTTGTTTGATATTCATTTCTGCTTCGTAATTTATAATTTTGGCCCTCACAAAATAGATTTTAGTGTGACGAAGTCGTTGCTTGCGTTGCATCTGGGGTTTAGTTATAAGGATTCAAGGCTTTTTCTTCTCCTCCCCCTTTAGGTTGCTTGTGCAGATTCCACTTTCTGAGTCGTCTCTCCCTCCTCCCCTCCGACGTCTCTCTCCTTTTCCTTCTCCCTCCCTCCTTTTCCCTCCCTTTCTCTCTCTCTCTCTCTCTCGCTCGCTCTCTCTCTCTCTCTCTCTCTCTCTCTCTCTCTCTGCCTCGCTGTTTCCTGGAGTTATTTAGTTTATGAATGGTCCAGGGCCATCATGAGGGGGGTGGAGCTTCAGTTCCTACAATCACTATCCGAGCTGTCAGTGCTTTAGCCAATCCGAGAGAGAAGACAGGCATGCTTGGCAGACGGTAGCAGCCACCGCTGCACTTGATAAAGAAAGGGGGTAAAGAGAGAAGTAGGAAAATAGGAGGAGATAGTGGAAGTCAAATGCTCACACACACTTTACAGCCCCCTTCTTCTTTATCCTCTCCTCTTATCAGTTGCAAGGAAGAAAAAGAGTCTATGGTAGAAGGGACTTCCTGGAGATGGCTGGAATAACGCGAGAGAGTAGCAGTGGTTCAGAAAGGTTCACTATTTTTTTTCTATCAACATTGTGCAGAAGGTGCAAACTCTAACAAAATTACTTTTGCTTGAAGGCAAATAGGAGGAGGAAGGGGAAACCGGGAAAGAACCTACATTTTTCTAGATTTTTCTTCTCTGGCAAAGTCTTCCTCCCGTCTCTTCCCCTTCTCTCCCATTGTTGCCAAGAGCCAGAGCAATTGCTGTATATGTGCACCAGTTGGGGGGGGGGGGCTGTGTGGAGTGGATATGGGGTGAAGGTTTATAACCATAAATCTCTTTTCAGTAATTTCCATATGCTGTTGAAAAATGGGGCAGGGTAAAAATAGTGCAAGCACCTTGTTTGATAATTACTTCATAATTAAGATTCAGATATATTTTATGCTATTGCTTTATTGTTAAAAAGACTAGTTATTAGACAGAAAATATGTTTAAATTGTGAGAAAGTGCACATCTATATATGGTAGAATATTGTTGGATATACTTTTAAATTACCATAAGCCACTAAAATTGTTTTAAACAATAAAAATGAGGAAGTAAAAGTGAACCTGAGTCAAAGTTTTCTTAAGATGTTAACGTTGTAAATCTAATTTTGAATATATTCTCAGGCAGTACAGTTTCACTTGTAAAAATGAATTTATTTTCATAATTGACTGTTGCTTTTAAAAGACTTCACTGCTGCAGAAATCTATAACTATCCTGTTATTGATTACACAGATGGCTTCACTCCTCCCTTGGCATTTCAGTGAGACTCATGCATGTGCTTTTAGTATATGTATTATACTTTCAAGCTGTACCCCTTGTAGCCTTTCCCTACTTTTGGATGAAAGAAGCTGTAACAATGTTTCTGATTTGCTTAGTATTGAGGGTTTATGTTTTGAGCCTTAGGTATGTGGATGCTGAGTCTTTTAAAGCCAAATGAAGTAGATGGAATTATTTTTAGTTAGATTTTTGCTTAAGATACAAGGAATAAAAATCTGTGAAGCCATTTGGGGGAAGACTTCGCTTTGCAAACCCCAGTGTGCCTGCGGCTTTTGCAAAAACCCTTTGGGAGGGCTTGAGGTGCCCTCTTAAAAGCTGCACCAGGTGAACCTGAATTCAGTTGCATAGGGAAAGTTTATTTCTCTCCATGTACTTGACGTCAGACACTTGGACCTCTTGGTTCTTTCTTAGATGTCTGGTGCAGACCACTGGTACCTTGTCACCTCCTTGTTCTCTGCCATAAGTACCTTTCTAAAGAACGAATTGACTTTTTTTTTTTTTTTTTTAAACCAAGTCAGATTTTGTCTGGGATATGTCTTTAGTGGCCAGGAGTGTGTAAGTCGGAAGTAAGCATACACCAAACTCTGGGATGCAGAGCTGTAGTCAACTTCTGGTGTAGTGGCAGAGGCTTGGGGCGGCTGCCGGCTCCAGCCTTGCTGGGGGAGCAGCTTGCATCTCAGAATGCTTGGCGGCACAAGGATAGAGCGCAGCCGCGGCGTCTTCGCGGTTCGCGCGAGTGGGAAGCCCAGACTCTGTAGGTAACCTGGCTAATGCCTGAGAAGTCACGCTGGCGCCCTGGGAAATATTACTGGGCAGGAGGGGGCACTTCGCTGCAGAGCTGTGCAAGCAGCCAGACAGGATCCGTAGCTGCTTCTCCCCAGGGCAGTTACTGGGCGGAGACTTGTGGCGGGGACACAGGGTGCGGAGCCTTCCCTCCTTGACCCTCGAGGTGGCCGCTTCTCCGTCACATCAGGTCTGTGAGCGGGGGAGGCCTCGCTCGTGGACCCACACGTCCCGCCACACTCCTGGGAGTGTTTGCAAAAAGTCCCGGGGGTCACGGCAGTAGTCCGTCCTCCGGGCCCGTGCGGTGCTGCCAGTCCCAGCTCCGTGGGTAGGCGCTTAGCGTCCTCCCTCCTCGGGTGGGGCGACCCAGGCCACGCGGATCTTCGCGCCACTACTCCCTGACACCCCACTCCTCCTCTTTTTCCCGCTCTGTGGGGCAAGACTAAGTTTCGTGGCACCCTTTTTCCTGGGTTTCTCCACTTTTACATACAGAGGCTGAGGGATGATAAAACGTTACAAATGTTTTGATTTAAAAACAATTCATTACCAATTTACCCTGTCTAAGGTAGATGCTGTAGTAAATAATAAATCAGTTAAACAAAGGCGACTTTAATTTATTGCCATGGTACTAATTAGAAACATCATTCGAGCAATAAACTTAAACACTTCCAGCAAATAATGCTCGCCCTTGCTAGTTCCCTTCCTTCCCCCTCCCCCACCCTAACTCACTCTCTGGCTGCCTCTGCCCTAAGAGCTGCTTCAGCTGTGTGTTTGCGGATCCGCTCTTCCTCTGGTTGAATAATTGAAGGGGGAAACGGTATCCGAGGAGGCTGTAATTGAAGAGCCCCTGTCACCTCTGCTTTTATGTATGTTAGTATAGAAGTCCATCAGCAGCTCCTTGATGGTGTATTAAAACGAAGTGGCAGCCCCTTCTGCAGGAGATACCGTATTCTATTATAGGAGACCAAGTGAGAGAAAGAAACTCTAGAGGCTAAAAGCCACTTCAAGTCTTCAGACCGATTGATCTGTATTCTCTTGTTATAATCCGTCTCATCATACTTGAGTTAATGAGGCAAAAGAGGGGGGAGAGAAATCTGATGGTCCTTGACAAATTCATTAGGGAGGCTGCAGGACATTTTATTTGACTGTTAAACATCTTGTTTGTTTGGTTTAGGCAGTGCCAACATCAGCATGCTTCTGCCCAGACCTGTGATGTTGGGCTAGCTACAGACATTCCTAAAAAGAGGAGGAGGATATTCAGGGTGTGATTTGAATTTTTTGTTTTGGATTTCGTGTAGTCCATAACCTTCAGACTTCTCTAGGCTTCACCTTCTCCACCATTACTGTAGGAACATTTTATGAGAACGTGCATGATAATACTAAGATGCGGGTGTGTTTAGTTACTATAAGCTAAAATAAGTATGTTTAAACTTCAGCCTTAACATTTCCCATTTCCTTAAAATAAAATTGAGTCAAGATATAGCAATTAGTGTACCAGTTTTTGAAAAATGTGAATGTTTAAGCTAAGCTCCAGCGAATAGCCAAATTATACATTACATCCTATTTTTAATTGATCATATGTAAGTAAACTTTTAATTATTAATTGAATTTCTTCTTGCAATGAAATGCTTATGAGTACAGATACTTGGAAATAAAATTTAACTATTTATACAAACAAGATTTTCAAAACAAAGTTGGTATATCTTAATTTGAGGACCTTTTTCTATTTAAAATGAGAAGCAGAACTGGGTATATTATTTGGTGCTAAAATAAGGTGGTGTGTTGACAGAATACTTAAATTGAAAATATTTATAACGGAATAGTAGGCAATTAAGAGAATGCTAATTTTTATCATATTTTATTCTAAGATAATAATACAACATTTGATTTTCTCAAAGTTTTTCTTGAAAAGAAATAACCAATCCAGTTGTGATACTTTCTTGCATAGAGAATTCATTCGTATTTTCCTATAGCAATTGACTTAAACAGCCTCAGCTTAAGTGCTTTGAGAAAAGAACCCTGTCTTCCATTTATAGGAAAGCAGTATGAGAGAAAAAAGAGAACTAATGCTCTTTGCCTGTCATTTTAAAACATTCCTGCACTGCTGATGAAGCTTGAACTGCTTCAGGGAATGTATGGATTTGAAAAGAAATGATTCAGTAGTTCATGTTGTGTTTCTCAGGAGCAAAACCAAACTAATGGCTGAAGTCAGAGCTTCTGTACATCTGACAGATATAATCCTGTTTACATTTCCAGAGAATACAGAATCCTTAAACTGTTTTATTTTTTTGCTGATCTTTACTTAGAAATGAGTTTAGTGAGTTAAAGTTCAGGGCATTTTCTACTTTATCATATCACTGAGACTCAAAAGATATCCATTATTTTATTATCTGTAGACATAGCATATAGCATTGTAATAATTTTTATTAAAGAGTGTACAGATTTTAGATTGTATGATTTTGTTTTCCAGGAAAACACTTTAGAAGTATTCAAAAAAATAATCAGATTATTGACTTAAAAAAAATCAACTCTCTGACAGATTTATACTTTTTAGACAACAAAGGACCACGTGTTTACATGTATATATTCTTATCCTCTAAAATCTAGTTTTGAAACATCTTCACAGTTGCTAATTGTTGGGGTTCTTTCATACTTAATCTTTCAACGTATTTATAAAAATGCTTGATTTAAAAAAAAAAATTTGGTCAGAATATAAATGGGGAAATAAACAACTATTAAATTCCTTGAATTTAAAAATAATTCTAGGAAAAACAGAAGGAAAAGTAAATAACCCAAACACAGTTTGTGTATTAGCTCATGAAATTTTATTGAAGTAATTACAATAAAACATAAGAAGCTTTAAAAACAATTACCAGGATTATAGTATCCACATTGTATTAAAGTCCTAAAATCACATTCTTTTTCACTCTCTGTGAAATTATCTCATTTTCCAAAACTGAGGTATCACAGACGTTGTTTCTAAGCTATTGATAATTACTATTCTGGAATCAATCTAGAGAATAATCAGTAATTCAATGTTTTCTTTGAACAGTTACTGTAGTGCCTACTTCAAATGGTCAGGCATGCTGCTGAAAGAAGTTGTTTTTGTTTTTTCCCCCTTATCAAATAGCTTTTTGGAAAACAAAAACAAAAACTTGTAATCTCTTTGATTGGTAACCCAAGGGTATTGTTCTCATTTGTACAGTTTGAACTTAAGATAATTTGTCGGGTAAAGGCAATAGCTTTAATTTTGCATAGTAAACCTATTGAATTGTATTAAAAAATAAATCTTTTGGATGCTTTTGTATATTGTATTGTGGGCCTTTTAAATTTGGTTGGGTAACCTTGGATAATATATATATATATATATATATATATATATATATATATATATATGTGATTAGTGATGTTGTTTATACTTCTACATCTTTTACAAGTCTAATTCTTACATTATTTGGTAGGATGAGAAAATCAAAGAGTACAGTATATCTTCCTGTTTTCCCCCAAGTTGAATAACAGTTGTAACTATGAGTACTTTATTAAGCTATACATAATTTGATCTCACCAAGATACATAATGAGAGAGCAAAGAAATTGTGCTCAGGAAAATGAAAGTGCTCAGCTTTTAGCCTAACTGAAAAGTAAATACTGTTTTATTATTGAGCTAGGATGTGAAATATTAAGAAAATCCAAGTTCGTTCAGCAAGCATTTCTCAGAAGGTGTTTCATTGAACTTAAAATATTTTTCACTTATGTCGGTATATATCATTTGGTCTTACCAATAAAGCATTTAGCTTTTTCTCACTTATTTATTTATTTGTTTGTTTATTTTTAATGTTTTATTAATTTTTGATAGGGAGAGACAGAGTATGAGTGGGGGAGGAACAGACTGAGAGATGGAGACACAGAATCTGAAGCAGGCTCCAGGCTCTGAGTTGTCAGCACAGAGCCCCATGCAGGGCTTGTTCTCATGAACCCCGAGATCGTGACCTGAACTGAAGTTGGACACTTTGACTGAGCCACCCAGGGGCCCCTGCTTTTTCCCATTTTACATGTATACATATTTAGTTGTAATAATTACATTGTTTTATTTCCATATATAGTTAAACAAGTTATGAAAAGTTAGAATAAGAGTCTGTCTTGTGTGTCTGCCTGCCTTCCAACCAACCTACTTTCCTTCCTCCCCTCTTTCCTCCCTCCCTTCCTTCCTTCCTTCTTCCCTTCCTTCCTTCCTTCCTTCCTTCCTTCCTTCCTTCCTTCCTCCCTAACAATTTGAACTTACTAATATACCATCAGGTAAATACTAAATTTCACCTGTCAAATAACTTTGGCTTTCATAACTCACTATAATCTTCAACAAAGGAGAGAGTGCTTTTAGTAGAACCAACTCTTAACTATTTAAGGAATGATTATATCATTTGTGGATTATTATTTGTGTCTAGGTGGTTTTTAATATCAATGCCAGAAGATAGGAAAATCAGGAGTAGTCAGTAATGACCTTGATGCTAAATAAATCAAAACTTTTGATTTTCCGTTTGATTCAAGGCATTAAATTTTATGGTTTAAAGAAGGTGTGATATCCTTTGTTTAATAAGATTACAGACTCAACATGTAGAATAAATTTCATGGGATGTCAGAGTCATCCCCATTCCCATTTCTGTTTTCGCTTGTGATCAGTGACACATTTATAAAGCAGATGACTGAGATGAGGCTGCACTTAATTCAAAATATAAGACTTGGCATTATGTTCTTTATTTCTTTGGGTCATATAAGACATTTTTGTGGACCTGCGTTTAAAACTGTCAGTTAAAAATATTGTATGGGTAGTTTTGTATTATACTTTAGGAAACTAGCCTTTTCAAACATCTTAGTTTATTTTAAAATATATTGGTTCTGCAGCACCCCTCTATGTTATTACTAATAGAGGTAATTTAGCATCAATCTTTTGCTGTGATTACAGGAAATTTTTAGTGGGCTTTGTATTATTTTTAATAATGCTAAAAATCTAGCCTATTCCTTCCTTCACACATTGTGAATTAGAGTAAAAGTGATGTGCTGAGAGGTCTCTCTGATTCCTTTTAGTAGATAAACAACAACAACAAAAATTCTTCATTGGCTCCAATCTATGTATAGAAGACGTCTGTGTAGTATAAATGAAATAATACTTGATGATCTAAGGAATGGAAACTTTTCCTTTAACCATGTGAAATCAAGCTAGGATATAAAACAGCTGTCTTGGCCTATGTATGTCAAGGTTCTGCCAGCCTGTTTCTTTTCTGAATTTTCCCTTTCTATCTTCCCTTATTATGTTTGGATCCTAAAGAGTCATTCTTTTATTTTTTTGACTGGTTTTGTCTTCAGACAAAACCTGGGTTAGTAGGTTTAAGTCAGCCTAGATAGAGTGAAAAATCTTTGATCTATGGCTATGACTGTTTCCAAATGATTTGCTTGCTGGGACCAGACACTGTCCATGCCCTTTCACTTTGCTATCAGATAGGTACACACAAAGGACCTGAAAGGCTACCAGATGCATAGTTAATCATCAAATTAGGTAAATACAGGGTTCCAACCATACTTAATTAGATCTTCAATTTCTAATAGTTATTTGTTCTGTGGTACGTTGTTGGTTAAATGCTCTACAAATCTAATCTCTTCGGCAAATTAGTCAAAACTTTCTACAAATTATATCATCAATTAAAAATGAATGATACAAAGCTATGTATTTTTTAAAATACATAAGGTTGTTGCTGTCACGTAACTTACCTACATAGATAAGATAAAGAGAGGCAGTTCGATAGCATCTAAAGAGCATTAATCTTGGGGGGAAAAGCTCTCAATTTTGTCCTCTGTTGGCTAGAGACTATCTGAGTGACCTTGATCAAGTCATTATCTCTACTGACTATCTTCTCAATTCTTAAATTGGGGGATGGATTAGGAGGTTTTTTTCTACCTCTTCAAGATAAAATATCTGTAATTTCATACCGTAAAGATGATTAAAGTTGCAAAATTTAGACTTCTGCAAGAATTGTGACTTCCAGTGCTGCTCTAAGTATATGAACATTTTTAACATGAAAAAATTGCAGAAAGGAATAAGCTTACAAATGGTGATATTCCATATTTTAGTCTTAGGGGAAAAAAACTACATATTATAAATTGGAGATGGTTGTGAGAGACAACCAAATAGCAACTTGGAATATATTCTGAGAATATATTATTATTGATAGGAGTTGGAACATAAAAATATGAAAAACAAGTGTGGATTGTATATATAGAAAAACAGTACGTGTTTAAAGTTATACATAAAATTGGCAGGTATGTTTTTTTCCTTAAAATGTTGAATGGACTGTCAATGTTTCTGACATTTTTTTATAAAGGTTAGATATTCTGTAAATGGTTTGAAGCCAAAGAAAGTTCAAGTTCACAATTTAACTCTAAAACAACAACAACAGCAACAATAAAAAAAAATTAAAAGAAAAAAGAAAAAAGGAATGGTCAGTGTTTAGAGAAAGACTAGAGAAACAGCATTGCTCTGTGCAACTGAAGTAGGACCATATTCGTGTTGTGTTAAAAGATAGATCCAAGCAGGGAAATGGTTTTCAAAACATGAGTCACGATAGAGACTAAAGTTTTATACTACTTTCTCATGCTTTTCACTTGTTTTCATCAGAAGATCTGACAAGCATAGAAGTGTTAACATCTTTTATTTTACAGATGTTCTTAGTTTTCTCTCAAACTGTAAAAGATGCTATATCATAGAAGCTTGGTAGGAAATAATTTCAACACCTCCTTTCACTGATGTGATAACTTATTATATTCTAAGCTTGTGTATATTTTTGGAGGGAGGGACGTGAGGCAGGAAAGAGACAACATATTGAGATCTAATTCTCGTTTTGAGATATAGATCAGTATGTCTGCTATATTATAAATTCTGTCTAAAATGTCTTTTCAAATGGCATAGTCGAGTTATTTTTACTTCTATGTTGCATTCTCTGGAAGTCCCTCATTAATGCAGTGGGAGTACCTGGTGACCACTGAGAGAGTTGTTGATGGACACTATATGGGTTTGCAAAGTGCAAACCTAAAAGACTAAGCGATGAGAAATGTATTGCTATTTGTGAATTTATGTTTTATCTCACTTCACTTGAAAATTTATGAGTAGTGTGGCTTAAGGGTGCTGGAGTTGTGTGTTCCAGGGCTTGCCCCTACTGATAACACCCTTGTTGGCGTGAAAGTGCAATGCAAATTATGACAGTTACAACCTTCTGTTTTGTTTAACCTGTCAGTAGATTTCCTGGCTCAGTGCTGAGGGCAATGGTGTGTTCAGCTAGTCCATATTCACCTAAACTTAAAAGGTCAGGTTTCTACAGGCAAGCCTAGTCAAAGCCTAATTGATGAGGAGGGCAGGGAGACAGAATTTACTGTTCTGTTGGCTAGTTTCATATCGTTAGGTTGTCCTGAAAGCATCAGGCAGTCACAGCCCCTTTCATGTAAGTGCTGACCCTAGACAGGAGCTGACAATCAAAGGAGGCAGCCACAGGAACCAG
Source organism: Panthera pardus (assembly GCF_024362965.1). Classification (NCBI taxonomy): domain Eukaryota; kingdom Metazoa; phylum Chordata; class Mammalia; order Carnivora; family Felidae; genus Panthera; species Panthera pardus. The sequence continues at coordinate 76,918,456 of NW_026526688.1, forward strand.
TGCAAGTAGGCTATTGATTTTTCAGTTAGGTCTAAGTAGTTTGTAGTATGGGTAATGGGTGACAGAGGCAGGTATGTCATTATCAATGAGCTCCAGAACAGTAGCGACAACCCTCTCTCATATTTCCTTCAGCACTGACAGTATGCATCCAGAGGCGGTCAATAAATCGCCCAACCTTTAACTGACAAGTGACTTGGAGGTTTAAGTTGAGGAGTGGAAGTTATGGAGCTAAACTTCTCTACTTGAACATGTACTGGACCTAGCGATAGAGTCAGTAATTATACTTTTTTAAGTCTTTGAAGTTTTGATTTGGATAAGTCTTTGCAACTCTGAAGATCAGAGTTTACTTTTAAGCTTTTGAGAATTTAAACAGCATATTTATTTAGTTAAAAAATAAGGATATGAGCCAATCATTTGTAAAGATACTATGCAAGAACAATTGAGCTACGTATGTTATTATGGTATAGTTTTGCTTTTATTTAGACTAGATCCTTACTCATTCGTGATATCTCTGTTATAAAAGTTCAGCAGTTGGAAATTGCCTCTCAAATCCATTTTAATTCCTATTCTCCACTTACACGTTTTAACTGTAGACCAATTTTAAATGGAAAAAAATTTGTACCATTTGCAAATGTGATATATTAACCCTAAAGCAATTGCTGTTTGACCTTCAAATTTGTTTTATATTACTTTTCACAATAAAATAGTCAGGCATAGAACATTTAATGATTAAGATTTGATGAATTATGGTTGCTTCTGAATTTAGAAAGAAATGAGGCTGAATTTTGTTTTAAAGGCATTTCATATGGATATTTACATTTAAAGATAGATACAATTTATGTTCACATAAACACAAAAGTGTAACAGGTTTTGACTAAAAGTACACGTGTTCTTTTTTTTTTTTTTTTTTTTTTTCCAACGTTTTTTATTTATTTTTGGGACAGAGAGAGACAGAGCATGAACGGGGAGGGGCAGAGAGAGAGGGAGACACAGAATCCGAAACAGGCTCCAGGCTCCGAGCCATCAGCCCGGAGCCTGACGCGGGGCTCGAACTCACGGACCGCGAGATCGTGACCTGGCTGAAGTCGGACGCTTAACCGACTGCGCCACCCAGGCGCCCCTAAAAGTACACGTGTTCTAAAAGGATGTAAAATAATTTAGAGATATTTTAAATTTAAGTCAATCTCTATTTTGTTACAAAATGTAAGTAATATGAAGAGAAGATAATATTTATAACTAGAAGGGAGAGTTTTGGTTGTACCAGGATCCTTACAAACTATCGTATGCTTACATTTTTTGAAAACTTTAAACAAATTGAAATAAAACAGAAAAGTAAATGTTTTTTAGAACTTCCTTAAATAACTTATCACCATGATATCTTGTTTAACACTGTGATATTGTACAGAACCAGAGTTCAAGTCTGTAGTATGATCTAGCTGTGGAGTACCCTGCATGACCACATGAATCATTTTCATTTGTCCAATGCCACTGAAGATTCCTTCCCTGCCCCCACCTCTTTAACTAACCAGCAGGTTAATGCATAGTGAAGGTATGGATGCTTAAATATTTTCTTAAGTTTGCAGTGACATGTCTGTGTGAACACCCATATCTTCTCTTTTTCAGCTATAGATAATACACACTTAAAGTGCAATGAAACATAGCTACTATTAAAATAGTGTAGTTTTAAAGAAGCTTTGGGATTATGTAATTAATTTTTGAAAAATTTTATTTAGATCTTTTGAATTATTCACCTTTTGAGGATTACATTTCCTTAAAGCTAGATTACATTTAGAATCATTGTTTTTCCCTTTTATTTAATCATCCACTTAATCTGTGTTTTTCTGTTGGATGAGATAAAAGATTTGGCTGAGAATCTTATAATCTTGTTAGCTATATTATAGGTATAGCTTCTTTTGCTGTATTTGCAATCCTTCCTGAATACAGTGGTATTTTTAGGAATTAAAAAAAAATAAGCTGAAGAAAGGGGGACAAATTAAATTTTCATGAAAGAAAATCCTAATCAGCAGTGACAGTCTAAGAGAAAGATGATTGCCACTTGGTCATTGTGGAGAGGCACTTAGATTTGGTGTCAGTGCTTCTGTTAATGATGACTAATGTCTTTCTTGGAGCAAGTGCATGCTCCAACATACTGCTACAGCCCAGAGAGAGAGGGCTCAGCGATAGGCACCACTCAGCAAAAGCATTAGGTATTCTAAAACAAAGGCTTTTTAACGCAGTCAATTTGGCAGTCTCTATTATTAGAAAAATGCAAACATAATTCTAAGGCATTTAACAACACATTTTAGACTACTTTTTGTGCAGTACTGAGAGAGATCATTTTAAAATTAAAATGGAAAGAAATCAAGCAGTGTTAATAAGATGTGCTCCCTATTTTGTTACTAAGGAATGGGCACATACATTGCCACTGCACAGAATCATTTGTGTTAAGAAAGTTTTAAAGAGACAAACTTGCAGCATTTTTTTCCATTCTGCTTTGCTGTTTGCTGAATAAATATTTGATAGTTGCAAAAAGAAAATGACTCCAAAGATCTCTTCAGATCTTTTAATATTAAATATATTGCTTACAAAAAGATGACATGTGTTATTTCTTCAGCTTTTCCCCGAAGTGTAAGACCTTTCAGAAGGGCGTTTGCAATGCTTGTCATATTTTTTCATATACATCTTATTGGTCTGACATGTCTTGAGAACCATGAGAACACAGATGTCATTGCATTCAGACAACACTAATTACTCTGGGATTTTTGCAGCCTCAATGCCTGCATGTAACTGTCGATTATGATTGTCCATGCAGCCTACAGTGGGGACACTTTGCACATGAAAATAGTGAGGCACAAAAATAGTAAGACAGGCCATTTAGTCCCCTATTGTTCTTCAATAGAACTTAGAAGAAAAAAAAATTCCTGACACATCAATTTCATTCAGTATTTTGCATTTGAACCATGTTTTGGCAACATTTTCCTTTCTGAAGTAAGTGTGTTATGCTTTAGTGTTCAGTGAAATCTATTATCCATCTGTTCCTTAACCTTCTTGCACAATCTTCTACATTACTTTGTCTTCAAGCTTCATGGGAAATTTCTTTATGTAGCTTATAGTTTGAGAGAAACACTAATTGTGGTATGAGTCTTCCCAAAGTGACAGTGCAAAACAATAAATATGTATGATGTGTTCTGGTGTGCAATTTAATGTTTAATGAGAAGCTGCTGCAAATATGGTTAGTCTCAATTTAGATAAGTGCAATCATCTTATGCTTTTAACACAGGTCAGTTCTTTTCTTTGTTTAATTTTCTCTGTAACATTCTGGGTTTCAGTTGATGATTCATGGTGTTTAGGTGGTTTTGAAATATCAGAGGTCAAATGGTGGTCAGATCTGAGCCCTCACTATTAAATGTGAAGACCCAATACATGTTTTGATAAAGAGCATAATCTGTGTTAATCACCGATTGAAAATAAAAAACTCCAATAATGTAACTTCATATGCTGATGAAGCAGAAATTGAAGCAGCTTGATCAAAGATGTATGATGAGATAAAACTGCAGTCTCTGCTGTACAGTTATAGTAATTATGACTAATGAACCATCCAGTCTGGATGAAATGGCATGCCCACAGGGACTGTGTCCAATCAGTTGTGACTTATGCAAGCTGAACAAACCATTGATGGGATTCCAAATTCTATATCACAGGAAGTGTACTCTTTATTATTAATATGACTTTTGTTAGGGTAAAGTGATTGGAAGTTCTCTAAATTTTGTTAAATGTAGAAGACAGTTCTTTTTCAAACTATAGAATATAGTTCTTTTTCTCTTTTCATATACTTATTGAAAACTAAACATGTTTTTTGTGACCTCTGTTTTACCTCTCCTTTCTTAAGAACTTATGTCACTAACACAATTCTTTGACTTCCTACTTGTCCTTCTGTTGTGCTACTTTGAAACATTCCCTCTTTTTTGGAGCTTTTGTTTACTTTTGTCGGGGTGTTTTGTTCATTAACCGGATGTTGGAGAGAGAATTTTACAATAATATAAGACATATGAGGCATTTACTATATGCAAGCACTGTTCTAAGTGTTTTACCTGTATTAACTTGTACGTCCTCATAATCATCTTTGGAGATAGCTATATATTATCACCATTTTACAGATGAAGAAACTGAGATGTGGGAAGGTTGAATAACTTGCCCCAGGTTACATGGCTCTTACAAATTTTGTGTTATCTTGTAGAGATGAGTTTATGTTTGTCTACCCCAAATCTATTTCTGAATTATCCTTGCTTTCCTTTTTCCGACTAATTTTTTGTTGTTACTGTTTTCTGGCATTTGGCAAAACTGCACGGGTATTTTAAAACTGAGGGCTCGTGTGCAGTTCTTGAATAGTTTTCAGGTCCCTAAACTCACTGTTCACGTTCCTAAACTCTTCATTTGGTATATTTTAAGTGACTGGAGTTTTTGGGCTGGAGTTTAAGAATGCATGGTGTTGATATGAATGTATGTCTGAATGTTATAAATGTGCTCATTCAATGCACTCTTAAAGCTGTAAAATCTTTTAAGTGCTAATGGGAAAACAGACGATTCACTTAAAAGAAAAAGTAGTCCTGGCCAAATAAGCTTGGTTAGATTTCTTCTAAGATTGTCTATACTGGTTTTTCTCATCAAACCAGGTATAGTCCTCATCGTAATGATTTCCTATTCCCAGCACCTTACACACTTCCTTTTAGATAGTAGGTATATAATAAATATTTGTGGAAGGGAGAAGGGAACAAAGAAGGGAAGGGGGTCTTTTTAGGGATTCAGTAATTTGAGGATTCCATCAAGCACATGCTTTTATTCTAGTTCCCTTGACAGGTTTTTACTTAGAGGTTAGAGGGATAGAAGAAAACTGGCTGTCATTGTCATTATTCTTTAAAAATCCTTAAAACCCTATCCTAATCAACTTTGTTTTCTCACTAACCCCCAACCTGAAGTCTGTGTCTTTCCAGGTTAGCTTCCTTACATTTATTGTGAAATGCCCTACAGAGACAACTCTCTCTGAACTGATAGTCCAATTACCAGCAGCCTCGAACAGTTTAATATAGGTTTTCATTTCTGTTGTCTCCACTATGTCATTATCCACGAATTTGTTTCCTTTTATTAACTTATTAATGTGAAAAGTTACTGAAAGGCATGTATCATCTTATTTGATAGCTTACATGACTAGATGCATAATACATACTCCATAAATACCAGTAGGTTGATTAATAATTTTGATGCCCTCCCCTTTCAAACAGATTTCTTTGTATCACCAAGGGCAAATTTTCAGTGTCAGATCTCTAGAGGTAATGTTCTGAAGGTCTTTTAAAACTCAATTGAAGTGAGATTTGTACAAGAATAATACTGAGCTCTTATTTTGTGTTGGGCAGTATGCTAAGCACTTTTTCTTAATCCTCTCAGCAAATCTGTAATGAGTTATATCCTGTTATTATCCCTATCTGTATAGAAACCAGACACAGATAGAATATATAAACTCACTTCATTTTAAAACTAAGAAGTGGCCAAGCATATGACTAGCAAAGAAGGTGACAGTTTATTTTAAAGCCATCAAATTTTTATTGGTATCCTGTCAATGTCAGGCTCTTTTGTTTCTAAATGCTCTCTCTGCAGTTTTCTGTGATGTGATAGTTCCTTAAGTTCTGCTTTCGTACAACTTGAATGATATCCATTGCACACCTACTTACCCTTGTCTTCTCAAGATACTCTAAAGCTGCCTTCTTTCCTGTTAATTTTCAGAAGAGGAGGATAAGATCTTAATATCCCACTCTGAAATGTGGTGACATGATCATATAATGTAGAGAGAAAGTGATCTCTGTCCCATATTTTTTATTTTGTTTCTAAATTCACGGAGGACCAAATAACAGTTGTTATTATTATCATTTTATGCAGGTTTTAAGAAATGATTGCATTGTGAACTATGCTAGGTAGTCAGTCTGGTTAGGAAATTCCTAAAGTAACATGTAGTAAATCATAGGAAAAATACTTCAAATTTAAATCTGGTTTTAAAGTGATTGGTAGTTATATCCATGGCTGTTTACAGAAGATGAAAATGGAGTTAATAAAATGTTGCATATTTTATACTTAGGAAACATTGTGGCTTATAATGAGTCTTTATATAAAACTGAAACCACTGTGTTATCAAAAAGGAAGCAGTTTACCAAATATAGTAAGCTCTCAGAAGTAAACTGACATCAATTTTAACTTCTGTTTAGATTTCAGCTTTTATATGGAAATTGATGCATTCTGTTTCATAAGTGGAGTACTTTGTGTATTTTTAAAAGCATATCTGTATTTTGATTACAAAAGTTTAGTTATTCAAGTTCTTGTTCACTCCATAAAGGGCAATTTACATGGAGCTAAAAATTTTGTTTTGGTAGATACTATCTGCATTATTGAAAACATTTCAGTCTGAAGTCAGTATTATTGATCTTCTTTTAAGATTAAAATTAATTTAATGCTTTTCCTAAATAGTTTAATTGGAAATCATTAATTAGGAAAAAACCCAATAAGATCCTAAAATGGTAACTTGTTATTTTGATAGGAGTCTCTGTTTCATTTTATCCTTTTTTAAGTCATATTTTATTTTTTCATGTATTATCTTGTATCTTTGACTCTTTCAGATATGATTCAGGTATTTTAAATCAGTAATATAATACCTGAACTCCTAAAAGGATTGTTTTTTTAAAAGTTTGTTGTAAAGGAATTGAAATGATAGATTTATGTAATTAGAACCTTAGTCATATTTAAAGTACTTTAAAAGATATAATTTTAAAAGAAAAAAGAACACCAAATTATCTCTGTTGCATGATCTTATGTATGTTAGAGATATATTTATGAAGAAACACTTGAAGAGAATGAGCAGAGAATGAATAAAGTATATGAAGAGTTTAATTTCCTTTATTGTTATCTTTATATTTATTCAATAAATGTATATAGGTACATATAAATAAATAAATATATTTCAGAGTATAATATATTTTTAAATAACTCTTGTGTTATATGGCTTTACCATGTTTTATTTTCTTTTATATATTAGGGGAATAAGCCAGGATTTCATTACATGCAGCTTGTACTTTGCCATGGAAATTGTCAGAATTACTAGGAAAGTTGTTGTATAAAAAGTATGTATAAAACCATAGTACATATGCTATAACTTAAAATATAAATTTTAAGAAAATTTATTATAGATTAAACATACATTCTTATCAGTTCTGATACTACATATAACTTGACTTTGCTTAGTTCTCTCTGCTTCCTGTAACTTGCACACTAGGAAGTTAAGAGCTTATTTTCTCCCATGTCCTTTAAACATTTACTGAGAGCATAGAGAGCAGGGATGGGGGTGCAGGAGGTTACCTATGTGTGGAGAAAATGAATTTGCACTTAACATTGCCGTTTATCACAGCTGCCTATAATCGTGAGAGTATGTGTATGACTATGCTATCATTATCTCTGCTGCTTCCCATTCAAGTTTGCAGATGGAGTAAATATACATAACCTTTTACAGAAAAATTTAAGGTTTAGATTGCAAATAGGGGGAGAAATATCCTCGGAAAACAACGAGTAAATACTCAGCAACAATGAAAAGAGCTGAGGAGAGCAGAATATTATATGCTGATTGGTAGATCTGCAGACAAGGAAAAAGGGCATTGACTAGCCTTGTGCATTTAAGTCCAATCTTTATGCAGGAGTCAAGAAGCTCGGGAGAGAATTGTATGAGCAAAAATAACAGGAAAGAATTAAAGGGGAACCAAGAGGGAAAGAGAGTAGTGGAGACTGAGGGATATTCAATGATGTGGTGAGTAATGAGAGCAGAGCCATTCACAGTAGATGAAGTGGAGTCATGGGTAGTAGAACACCTCTTGTCAAAAGATCGCTTGGAGTCTGTATATAGTGTAACGGTGAATGTGGGAATCTTTGTGCATGCTTGGAGGTTGGAGTAGGTAGGTTGTTGCTTAAAGCATTCATTGATTCCCATAATGATTCTGTTTGATTTTAAAGATTAAATTACATTTCTTACACTTTCTATGAGAGAAGAGAAAATAGCATACATTAGTTTTGTGCTGCTGCTATAACAAATTACCACAAACTTAGTGACTTGAACAATGTGGGTCTCCCTGGATAAAGTCAAGATGTTGACGGGACTGTATTCCACTCTTGAGGAAAGGCTCTAGGGTACAGTTCATTTCTTTGCCTTTTCCAGCTTCGACAGGCCTCCTGTATTCCTTGGCTGGTGGCCCCTTTCCTCCATCTTCAAAGCCAGCAACCACAAGTTGATTGGTTCTTACATCACATTACTCTGACCTGCTCTTCTGCCACCTTGTTCCACTTTGAAGGACCCTTGTAATTACAGGGGTGCAGTGGATAATCCAGGTTAATCTTATTTTAAGGTTAACTGGTTAGCAACCTTAATTCCATCTGCAACCTTAATTCCTCTTTGCTATGTAAGGTAACATATTAATGGGTTCTGAGCATTAGGATGTGAACATCTTTTGGAGGGAGTATTCTTCTATTTACCACAGAATACCGTCATGGTTTAGAAATATTTTCACCTAAAGGAATACAGTATTTTAAACCTTCCGTCATTTAGAAAAAGTTCTCATTTAGAATAACTCTTCCTCACTGATAACAGAATAACATAGTTTTATCACATTAAGAGTAGATTAAAACATGAAACTTGTGACAAAGTTTTCAGGAAGAATTTTATTATAACTTGAAGTAGAGGATTGCTTTTGTTTATTTGTTGTAGTTTCAGATACCACTTACTAATGGTAATTTTTTTAAAATTGCCAATGATTTGAATTATGAATATAGACCTATATACTGCTCTACTAAGTATCAATTTGGAACTCTAAATACTTGACATGGGGAAACCTCTTAAGGAGACCAAACATGTGTTTGTGTGTACTCTATAAATTAGTAATTTTATTTAATACCAGCAAGTGGTAATTGTGAAAGCATAATTAGAGGTTCGTTTTCATATTTGAACAGTTAGCTTTACGCTTTTCTGAAAATAGCCTTCAGTGAGTTCTTGGTCACAGAGGACATCACAGGAGAGAGTTACTATTTTTGCAAAACATTTCAAAGCCAGGTTTCACTGATCATTTACTGAACTCATTTGTATTTATATATTTATATATATTTATATATATTTCACTTTCATTGATTGACCAAGTAACGTCTTTTAACATTCCCCCCCCCCCCCATACATTATCTAGTCTAGGATTAGGCATTACATTTAATTTCCTTAGTTGCCATTAATCTGAAACATTTCCTTAGCCTTCCTTTGTTTGTTTGTTTGTTTTGTTTTTGACATTGACTATTTAAGAATAGACTTGTTTCCTTTTTAAATAGAATAATCCTCATTTGAATTTATCTACTGATTCCTTATGGTCAGATTCAGGTTATATATCTAGTTGGAATACTACATAAGTGATGTATCTTTGTTAGAGGTTTACATCCAGACATGATGCCCCATCTGCCTTTCAATGCTGATACTGATTTTGACCAGTCAGGGTGTTGTCCAACATCTTTAGTATATTTATTATTTTATCCTTTGCACTTAACAATCCATCTGTAGTGAGATTATGAAAATATTTTACTTCTCATCAAAATTATAATGGAAACTAATGAAATCTGAATGAAATGTAGAGTCCACTTAACAATTCTTGCCTACATCAGTCTTCACAATGATGGTTAGAAAATGATCATTCTCAACATCAACTCTTCCATGCTATTCACTTGGCATTATAATTTTTTTTAACATTTTTTTAATGTTTATTTATTTTTGAGAGAGACAGAGACAGAATGTGAGTGGGTTGGGGCAGAGAGAGAGGGAGGCACAGAATCCGAAGCAGGCTCCAGGCTCTGAGCTTTCAGCACGGAGCCGGATGTGGGACTCGAACTCACAAGCTGTGGGATCATGACCTGAGCTGAAGTTGGACGCTCAACCGACTGAGCTACCCAGGTGCTCCAACTTGGCATTATAATTTAACATGATACCTTTTTGTCTCACCCAGTTTATCGATTTATTTTTGGTATGGTCTTATGAATTTCTGTTTTCAATACATAAAAATTCTTTAATGTTCATAATCATCTTAGTGCTCAAATTATTTCAGATTTGGCCAGGAGTAACCTCTTCAAGCTAATTTTTATGTCCTTTTTGACATGCCCCTTTATTTTCCTGAGCATTTTCTGACTTTTTGGGGTAGCAAGAGGTTCTTGGTTCATCTTGAACCTTCCTTCCTGCAGCTCTGGAATCAGCTGTTTCCCCAAAGGGCCTTGGTTCCTTTTAATGAGGATTCTTATTAGAAACCCAAGGTGAGGGTACTGGGTGAAGCATACCCATGATACATGCTCTTTTAATCATGTCGCTTTGTTAATTGTGGGGTCCCTATTTTTGTGACATCTTGTTTCTCAACTTCATATTTTAAAAAAAAGGTTGCATATTACTTTTAGATCTCATTTTGCTTGTGGATTTTGATACCATGTTGGTAAGACTTTGATAAGACATTGCAAGACCACTTTGGAAGAAGTATCCAATTTATACACCACAACATTTTAAAATTTTATGACAACTTGCATTTGTATGGTGACAAAGATGACTTTCAAAAAGTCCAAACTGCATAATGTGTGTACCACAGTGTTTATATAATTTATAAATAATGCAAAATTTATTTTACAAGCAAAATTGTGTTAGAACGTTCACATTTAATACAAAGTCAGCAGTGAACTTTTAAGTAAATACATAGGTTAAAAAATGACTAAAATCTTTCATAAGTATATATATAGGCATTCATTCCACCAAAATGTTTGAATATGTACTAATGTGGCAGTTACGTTGGTTGCTGAGTCTACAGTAGCAAGTAAAAATGGACATGATTTGGGTCTTAAGGGAGCTTTAGATATTAATCATATAAGAACATTTTTGAATATACTTAAACATCAAACATAGTAGCCATTTAAAATATCTTATTATTTATTCTCAAATAAAATTTTTTAATTATCATCATTCAGAGATAATGAGTTTTTTTTTTTTTTTAACGTTTATTTATTTTTGAGACAGAGAGAGAGCATGAATGGGGGAGGGTCAGAGAGAGAGAGGGAGACACAGAATCTGAAACAGGCTCCAGGCTCTGAGCAGTCAGCACAGAGCCCGGCGCGTGGCTCGAACCCACATACTGCGAGATCGTGACCTGAGCCGAAGTCGGACGCTTAACCGACTGAGCCACCCAGGCGCCCCAAGATAATGAGTTTTTGATTAAGTTTATCAGATATTTGGAACAAACTTAAAATACCTTTATTAACTGTATTGAATATATTAGGGTGCATATTTACTCTTAGGATCCTATAATACTTTTATTTTTATTTTATTTCACTAGGATATTTTTAGATCCCATTTATATAGGAAGATACAATTGTTTGTAGTTGTCCATATTTGATGAGCTATCTAGGTATTAGTTTAGTTCATGAATGAAGTTTAGCTAAAAGTGTATTATCATTACTAAAACCTGAGTATAGATTTGAGTGTTGTGGGTTGACCAAAGTATTCCTCTTAATGTCTAAAGTGTTTTAAGTAAATAACACCATCTATAATTTGGGAGTGGGTGGTGGCATTCTGTGTGTGTGTGTGTGTGTGTTAGTATTTCCTTCTAAAATAAAACAAATGAAAATTTTACCACAAAACCTGGAGTTGATGGAAGAAGTAATGTTGGATTTGATCATAGTCACTCTGATTTTCAGATTCCCGTGCCCCCACCCCACTTAAACAGTAACCTCAGACATTTTAAGGTTATTTGGGCCTTGTTTTCTGTTATTAATATTTACTGCTCAAAGTGTAGGTTTAAACAGGATATTTAGAGTGACTTTTCTCTAGTTCTTAGTAAAATATTTCTCCACCCACTTTTTTGTTGTTGATGTCCAGTATTTCATACATAATGGGCGTTCAAAATTTTTTTGAATGAGTGAATGAATGAATGTGAAAATACTTTCCTTAAACACTGACTGTAATGTAGAGAAGGCTCATTTTGCATGCAGTCCCAATGAATTTAGTTTTTAAATTGGCAAAGAACATTATTAAGAAAGGATGATAATGCCTTATATAGAGGGTTACAATATTGTAAAACCACCTTGGTAGAATTTTTTTCAAAGGATTTTAGGTATAATGGGGAAATTAAGGTTATGGAGGAACTGAGGTCAGGACTTCCATGAAAGCCTTTTTATTAATATTTTATTTATAAGATATATTGATGAAATTTGTTAAGAAAATATAGCCATTTCATACTTCTTTAGTTATGATTGATTCTGTTAATTTCCATTTGCAATTCTTCATCTGCTAAAAATGTTTTAAGATTTCTCATGTCTTTGGTTCTGATTACATGCTCGTGTGTGTGTGTGTGTGTGTGTGTGTATTTTCAGATAATAAGCAAAATAAGAAGTATTCTTTCTGGTGTAATCCTTTAGCAGACTTTTAAGTTCTGTCCTGATTTTAGTAACTCTTGTCTTTCTGATCTTCCTGGACTTTGCTTCCTCATTCCAACCCAGTACAAGAAATACCAACTAACTTTGCTCTTTGAGATTTTTTTTTTTAAGAAAGAGGAATTTGAGAGACTTCTTTTTAATCAAAGTGTCTACTCTGATTTTCCCTCCTCCTCTTTGTTCCCTTTGCCCTGCCAAACCCAGAGTAGTAGAATTTATCTATAATATCTGCTTCCCAACACATATCCTTTCCTCATCCTGTCTTGTTTGTATGTATCTTCTTCTTTCGTACACGCGTAGTGTCCATCAAAAAGATCATGGCTTTCTGTTAGATGTATCCTGTTATACATTGCACAAATATGCTGAGAATACAGCCACTAACAATTAAGATAATAGTGAACTTTTGATAACTTTCTAAAAGTTATGTAAATATGTAAAAGTTATGTAAATATGAACTTTATTATTAAATAAATAGGAATTTTTTTTTAAATAAGGAAGTTTTCTATGTGTTTTGGCAAGTGTGTCTGTGTAGTTGCAGGGGACACAGTTACTAGTGTGGAGATTTGTATAGTGTTCTTAACCTTCTGACTTCATTTCTTTGGATCTTGACACAAATTGCTTTCGTACTTCTGTCTTTTAAAGGATAGGCCTGATATAAAAATATATATTAGTATTAATACAAGCTTTTCTTTGGTGCTTAAAACTTATTTTTGTTAGTGATTTAAATTGCCACTCTGATGTATAACTTATGAAATTCTTGTTTGAATTCGGCTTTGCCCCCAAAGTTTTATTCTTTTTTATGTTGTTCTAGCTGAATATGTTTATCCATATACATGTTTTATGTATTTAGAAGTTTACTTATGTATTTATTTTATATTAAATATTTTATAACACAACAATCTTATATAAGTCCGGGTGATGTCGTTGTAGGAAGCCAAGATAATGATACAGTCTTTCAGTTAAAGCACTGTTTTCCATGTAAGTTTGATTGCTTCTTACTGAGCAGCAAATAAAGGCCTAAAGTTATTTGATGCCCTAGAAACTGTAATTTATTATGAATAAACACTCTAATAGAAGGTAATTTCTAACTCATCATAGTTTTTTGGTCAGTCATTTAAAACTTAATCACCATATGTAAAAACTGAAATGAAGTTGTAAAGAAGCATAAATGCACATCGAATATGATTAAATACATTACACTTTTATGATATTTACATACGAACCACTGAGATTTACATACTGACTTATCTATTAGTAAAATGGCACAGATAAAAATAATAGTTGGATGTCTTAATTTTAATGGCTCTCCAAAATAGTGAATACTTCTTACTTTTATATTTGTGTGAAACAGGGAGTAACCTCTACCTTGTAGGGTTATTGAGAGAATAAAATGAGATAATTGGAATTTGGCTCTCTGCTAACGGTTTTCTTTCACAATTCCCCATTGTTTTGATAAATCTGTGAATTTTTGAGAGATTACTTTAAAGTTGGTAGGTACATTCTGAATTTCATTTTACTTTAGATACCAGGTTTAGTACTTTGAGTATCTTTGGTTCAGTGGGAGAGTGACTAAGTATGGACTATAGCCCCTTCTCACTGTTGAAGACACTCTAGACGGTTGAATGTGCACCATGGAAGGGGCCATAAGACAGCAGTCCTATATCCTAACAAAGGATATTTGGAAGTGGGGTGTGTGTGAAAGAAGCCAAGAGGAAGGATATTTGGTTAAGGGAAGAAGAGGGACTATTGATTACTTGTATCTGACCCCGCCCCAGCAGTAAGAACAAAATGTATTTTTGTTTGGAAACAAACTTGTTTCATAGCAGTGCTTCCAGAACATGTGCAGGAACTAATTAATTAAGCAAATGCTTAATGCTTTTCTTCTTAGACATTTAACAGGGAAAATATATATGTAGAGTAAGAAGAATGTGAGTAGGTATGTTTAGGGCCTTCCACTTGCTTCCTGGCATCATAGTTGTAAGCTTTAGGAAAGGAAGTGTAAGTAAGTTGTTTATAAAGCCAAAAAATATTAGTATAAATGCGTCATTTTCCTTAGAGGAAAATTGTAATTTTAATTTCAGTTCTACTATGCCATTTATTTGGAAAGTTACCTGTTTAAGGAAGCAATTCATTTGTGTTCTGGAGTTGATGAATTTAAGAGAGCCACATTTTAATCCTTGATTCCCTGAGGATTTTCTTTCACAATACCTTTCTGCTTTAAGTCCCTAAAACTACAGTCCTTTTGAGTGAATAGGGGCTATTTTATACACCACCCTGCTCCCAATCCAATTAAAGGTTCCATTATGGATGGATTAGGGAAAGTTTACTTCTTAGCAGAAATAAAGCTTTAGAAAAATGGTGCCCAGATAGCAAGAGGGAATGTGAGGGAAAGCGGAGAAAATTAAGGAGATAATGGTCAGTAATCTTAACTTGTCTGATGTTTGCGCTGTTCACAATATAGCGGACTTTTAAAATAAGGGGAACAATGCTTCAGATTCTTTAACCATTTTGTTGCTGAAGTTTGGCTGTCTCTTCAATTTTCTTCACTTTTGCTTTTGTTATCTGCATCTTGGGCAAATATGTCTAATCCTTTACTTCAAGTGTCTGTGTGTTTTGTCGCATTTTCTTTTTCTTTTTCTTTTTTTTTCTTTTTGTATGTGAGTGATAGTGTTGGAAGGAGGTAAGGGGATGGAAAAGTTAATCTGGATAACAATCTGCTTGCATAATTATAAAAAATAGCTTGTCAGCAATGAGTATACATTGGACTTAATATATAAGTGTGCTTATTTTTATATATGTATGTGTCTCAGAAATTAAAGAAATAGAGATTTAAAAATATTTCACATGGTAGGGTTTTTTTTTTTGTACATTTAATTTCCATTTGGCTCTAAGTGATAAATATATTTGAGTCTGGTGATTTATTTGGACAAAAAGACAATCAACAAAATTAAAATCCCAGAATTATTTTTTTTTTGGTTCAAAAATAAGTTATTACCTGCCATTTCACATCAGCTGAATTTTTACTTCGAATCTCTCAACATAAACTTGATTTTGCCTTTTAGTTGCTGTAGAAAATCTGGTTATTTTCATCTATGATCAACACACATTAAAACCAAAAGAGTTGATCAGGGAAATTTGTTCTATTATATCACCTTTGGAACAGTTAAGTGAAGTATTTCCAAGTCTGTAAAACAACCAGTAATCATTTTAAGAAACTATTTTACTGTGTTATTATTTCTAAAGTGGCTCTAGAACTTTTCCTTTCCAAGGATAGTGAGTTGTGGTAAGGCTAAATGTTTAATGAGTCTCTATGTTAAAGGCTGCACTTATCTTCCAATTAACCCCAAGACCACTCTGGCATTTTTGTAAATCCACAGAAGTATTTTGAGTGAGGCCTAAAGGGTAAGCTGCAGGCTGCCTGTGAAAAATGTAAAAAGACTAACCTGCTAACAAACCCTGTGCAACGGGACAAAGAAAGTTTAATCCGTATTATGGTAAATGCAGGCTTAGTGTCCCAAAAGGGCTTTACAGAGTGGAGCAAAACAAAGAGGGGGCAGCACTAATAAAAATCCAGTGCTTTTATTTTTATACACAAAATTGTTGCAAAAGAAAAACTGATAATGGCATTAAGAAAAGGGTTGAATGGTGGTTTTAAATATGATACTAAACATTGTATTTGTTCACCAATTGAATGCAGTTTGTTGTACATAAAGAAGCTAAAAGTAACATGTGCAGCGTGGCCATGTTCATATTGCTAGAGAAACCCTTAGTTGAATAGTATGGTTTTAGAGCTTTGGTTCAAAGTCATAAAATCCCAATGGCATTATTTTTGGAAAATATGTGTATATACTTATATGAGAAATAGGGATACTTAAAAAGATTTGTTTATTCAAGATTTTACTACAATAATTTGATGCCTTCAGAGCATTTTGAGAAACATGCTGTTTATGATTACATCTGTAATTGTAGAATTATGTAGTCCAAATGGATAGGAGAAAAAGAAAAGAAACCTTTTAATACCAACAAAGGATTATCACTGAATTTTGGAGAACTTAAATTTTATAACACTCAAAAATTAAGGATCAAGATGATTTTTACTTTAGTAGGTAATAGGGTCATGATAACTGCCCCAAAGAGTGTTCAAAGAATTTTTTTTCATTATTTAATCATTTTTTAAAATGACTGTCTTAGTGAAGCCTTACGATGAGTTCTAACATATATTCTTTAAATTTTCACCACAAATTTGAAATAAAATATTTACTATCTTAGCCATTATTCAAAACACATATACCTTTTAAAAAGCATAGTATAGTTTTAGAGAGTATGTAACAGTTCTTTTTCACCATCTAACAAAGTTGAGTTGCAATCACTTTTAAGAAAGGAAAACGTTCAAGTTTTATAATAAAAAGGATAATGATTATTGTCTCAGGATAATAACAGATTTCATGTACAGAATTTTAAAGTGCAATAAGTAAAATAAAAATGTATAATGAACTTAATAATATCAGTACAAAGGACAAGAAATTTCAGGAGATGTTTTGAAATTGTAGCAAGATCTTAGGATATTGGAATTTATTTCAGGGTTGGTTTGTATAATTTTTTGACTATAAACTTTTATGGTTACTTTTAAATACTATATTTTAATTCATATATAAGCCAAAACTTTCTGAAGTGATGAGTAAGTATTCTTAGCTGAGATTACCTTGATTGTGGTATTAATGGTAAAGATATTAATAGTCCCTTCTATTATGAAGAGCTTCACAGTTTTTAAGGACTTTCGCAAGCTTAATTTCATTAATACCTCACAACTCTCTGAAATTTATAGGACAGGCTTTAATATTCCCTGTTGTACAAATGAGGAAATTGAAGTTTTGTAACTTTAAACAACTTTCACAGCATCAGATAGATTAACAGGTGGTGCAGTTTGAACTCACATCTAGAATACTGATTCAAAATTCACAACTTTTCCCCCATTGCACCAAACTGAATGCCATGTCCAAACATGTCAGTTTCTTCTTCCTGCTCCCCCTCCTGATTCTTCCTCTTCTGCCTGCTATCCTTCTCCTCCTTTTGCTCCTGCTCTTCATCCCCGCTTTCTCTTTCCTCATCAACGTTTTCCTTCTTCTCCTTCTCCTTTCCCTCTTCCTGCTTTTCAGAACTTCTTACATTCATAGGAAGGGATTTGTAACAGTGGAAAGAGAGTATAATATTTTAAATGGATATTATGGTGCTTATGAGCTCTGCTTTAAATTGATATATATATAAGCCAATTTTAGAAATCAAAGAATTATTGAGGGTCAGGCCCATGTATGCAGACCTTGGGAATCCAACAGTGAAAAAGACAGATATGGTTCTTTTTAATGATACACAGAGTTGACATTTCAGCAGAGGGTGATCAACAAGTCACTGAAGTACATTATTGTAAATCTTATGGCAGGAGAGTATGGGGTGGCATGGAAATTTATAGCCAACATTTAATATTTGGAGGGGAATAGGAGGAGTGACGGAGGAGTGACCTCATAGACGGTTCATAAAGGAAATGATGTTTAAACTGTGAACGGAAGGATGAGTAGGAACCTACTAGGAATCTACTAATTTACTAGCAAGAATCTACTGGGGAAAGTATATAGCAGACTCAGGTAAAGATGCCAATTTGAGAGAGAGCTTTGTTGAGATGGAGGCATAGAAAGAACTGTAATATGATTGGAGTTTAGGGCCTAGTGGGGGAGATTGTAGGAGATGAATCTGGATAGGTAAACACATGCTAATTAAAGGAACTGAAACTATTCTAAGAACAATGAGTGACCACTGAAGAGTTTGAAGCCAGTAACTAACCCAATCAGATTTGTTTATTTAAAAGGTACAATGGGAATGATACTTGTATTTTAAGAAGTCCGTTTGCTTTACGGAGTGCCTTTCATATTACCTTCAAAACATAATATGTATGCATATTAGTTGTATAAAAGATATATTTCAGTTTCCCTTTTATTATATAAATGACTGGTATTTACTGAGGTGCTCTGGTAATAAAATTTTGCACTTAGAAAGATTAGGACATGTTTGAGCATTTTAAAGTGATAATTGTCTGGTATACTTGTTAAGTAAGAAATCAATTATTTCTAGTGTTTCCATTGTTGAAAACCTTTCCTAGGGAAACAGTGATACATATAGAGACCATACATATCTTATTTTCAAGGTTTGATCTAATTTCAAGTACTTTTTCTCACACTCAAGTGATTTGTCAAATGATATTTCCCCAACTGTTTCAGAAAATATGTTTGCCATACGTGAAAGTTCCTGTAATGATCCAGAGTTTTTTTTTTAAAGACAAATGAAGATTATTTTTGCCTTTTATGCTTCAAGAAAATATTTGTTAAAACAGATTGATGAATAAGTGGATCATTTTCTAAACTCTAAAGTACCTATTTGAATAAAAAATAAAAAGGAGAGAACATGGAAAATTTCATTCACATAGCTGGCAGTGGGTAGTATCTCTTTCCTAGGTGAGAACTGTTATTCGTAGACATTAAACAAATTCAGGATGTATTCCCTAGTGCAAGCTGCCTGCTGGCAACACGATATAGGAGTTCAATGTGTATATAGAGATAAGAATGACATGTAATTTGTGTTAGAATTTGACTGTTAATTGTGTATAAAGCTGTGGCCTTTTCAAGTCCAAACATTTGGCAGGGTTGTTAATTGGGGAAAAGAGGGGAAGTTTGAATAAAATTACATGTAGGAAAAATATCCACTTACATAATTAGTAAAGCCCTTTGAGTTAATAAATATTTGTCCAGGTTTGGGAGGTGGGGAGGAGGAAGGGTACAACTTAATACTTCCACATATATTTTTTGTAATACTGATGGCAAGTTGTTTGCATTTTTGTGCTTTAGCAGCAAGACTCCATATAAAATTATTTTGGTCTGACACTTTAATACCACCAGGTATCTTAAGTAATCTTAAAATTTGCTATGAAACTTTAAAAACATTTTTATATGATTGTGGCTATATCATTATCAAATTCATAGTTAAATGGAATAGAAATTCTGAAAAGAGGGGTGCCTGGGTAGCTCAGTCAGTTGAGCATCCTACTTCGGCTTAGGTCATGATTTCATGGTTCATGGGGTTCAAGCCCCACATAGCGCTCTGTGCTGACAGCTCAGAGCCTGGAGCCTGCTTCAGATTCTGTGTCTCCTCTCTTTGTTCCTCCCCCACTCGAATCCTGCCTCTCTCTTAAAAATAAAATAAAACATTAAAAATAAAAAGAAACTCTGAGAAGATAGTTTAAATTAGTAAGCTATTTTTGCTTGATTCTGGATTATCTTGACATTCTTAGCTGGGTTTTATAGGCAACAGAAACTGTCTAGAATCTTCAGTGCCTTACTAATCTTTATATTATGTTTATAATAACTTTATTTCACTGTGATTTCTTCTCTCTTGCTATAAACAAACTCAGTATTCACTTTTTGTAGTAATAAAAAGATGGTAAAAATTATCTTTATGAGAGTGGGTTCAAGTATGATTTGGTCACAATTTGCATTTCTAGTGTTTAGCATAATGTCTGGTACATAGGAAGTACTTAATGAATATATCTCCAATGAAGGAAAAGGTAGTATGAGTAATAAATAATACTTATAAAACATGATGTGTTAAGAGTTTTATATATGTTAAATAATTCAATTATTACCATTACAACATTATTTCTTTTTTTATAGTTGGAGAAAGTAAGGTCCAGAGAAATTAAATAATTTGCCTAAAATTGCTGGAGCTTAGTTTTCGAATCAGTCTAATTCCAGAATTCATACTCGTAATCCCCTGATTATAGTATATCTGGAGAATTAGGCATATAGGAGAAGAGGAAATGTCTAGAGACATTTTTTGTGAGGGAGCCAATGAGCCCATTTGTTTAAGACTTATTTCAAATGTAAAAAGTTTGTTAAAAAGTACTAAAAAATTAAAAAAAAAAATTAACGTTTATTTATTTTTGAGACAGAGACAGAGCATGAATGGGGGAGGGTCAGAGAGAGAGTGAGACACAGAATCCAAAGCAGGCTCCAGGCTCTGAGCTGTCAGCACAGAGCCCGACACGGGGCTCGAACTCACGGACCGTGAGATCATGACCTGAGCCGAAGTCGGCTGCTTAACCGACTGAGCCACCCAGGCGCCCCTAAAAAAACATTTAAGAAAACTAATAGGAACTTGAAATTTGAAAGACACCAGTGTTCTCAGCTTAACACACACACACACGCGCTCACGCGCGCACACACACACACACACACACACACACGCGCGCACACTTTCTAGTTTTCCTTAAAGGAAGGACTGGCAATTAGAATTTTGGCCAATAAGATATAAGTGGGGTGCTGGGTTAGGGTTCTCAGCTTAGATTTGCCTTTTACTCTTTGTCCTTCTCTTTCCTCTTCTTTCTGGAACATAAACATAAGAGTTGGGGGCCATGTGGGTGACTCAGTCAGTTAAGCATCCAACTCTTGATTTCAGCTCAGGTCTTGATCTCGTGGTTGGTGAGATTGAGCCCCGTGTCAATCTGTGCCGACAGCACAGAGCCTGATTGGAATTCTCACTCTGCCTCTCTTTCTGTCCTGCCCCTAACTCATGCACCTCTTTCTGTCTAAATAAATAAATAAACTTAAAAAAAAAAGTAATAGTTGGAAAAAGCCAAGAAAATCAGAGACCTCAGGCTTTATGTTCTTGAGCCACTGATCTAGTTAATTGGCTACCTTTATTACCTTTGTTATTTGAAAACAAAGAAAAAGTCCCTAACTTGCTTAAAACATTATTTAGATTTTACTCATAGCCAGATATAACCAAAATTGATAGAACCACCATTTCTTAACCATTTTATTTTTATTAAAAAAATTTTGTTATGTTTATTTTTGAGAGAGAGAGTGTGAGCAGGGAGCGGCAGAGAGAGGGAGACACCAAATCTGAAGCAGGCTCCAGGCTCTGAGCTGTCAGCACAGAGCCCAACGCTAGACTTGAACCCACAAACTGCGAGATCATGATCAGAGCTGAAGTCAGACACTCAACCAAGTGAGCCACCCAGGCACCCCAATAGAGCCACCATTTCTTAGCCATCTTCACTATTTCCACTGCTTTGTGTTAGCGATTGTAAAATTCATACTGAAAATCAGAGAAGTTACTTTATTTAATAGTACAACTATATCATTAAAACTTCTTATGTCATGTAAAGCTTCTGCTGTTAATAATAACCTCTGAATCTGTAGGAATTATACTAGCACCCATATCTTAAGAATGAAAGCATTTTGTACTATAAAGTATCTCTTTTTTTAATGTTTGTTTATTTGAGAGAGAGTATGCACACACACACATGAGTTGGGGAGGGACAGAGAGAGAGAGAGAGAGAGAGAGAGAGAGAGAGAGAGGGAGAGAAAGAATCACAAGCAGGCTTTGGGCTGTCAGAGCAGAGGCAGATGCAGGGTTGGATCTCATGAACATGAGATCATAACCTGAGCTGAAATCAAGAATGGAACACTTAACCTACTGAGCCACCCAGGTGCCTGTAAAGTATGTCTTTCTCACTTAGGAAACAAGAACATAGGAAAATACAGAATGTTAAAAAATATTTTCTGTCTTCAGTTTTTTAAATGTTCTTAACTTTGTTTATAAAGTAGATCTCCAAATTATGGACCAACAAAGCATAACCCAACTAACAAGAAGCCTTTAAATACTGTCTTTTTTTCTAAACCCAACAACATAGGAATTGTTCTTTGTAAAAACAGTAATTAAAATTTGTCTTGTTTAAATAGTGACATTACATGCTACTTTCAGTGTAGAAAGAGAACAAATGAGGAAAGAGAAAATTGAGAGAAATGAGTTAAACAGTAGGAGAAGATAGACAAGGTAAGAAAAGGCTCAAGAATATAAAAAATTGAAACCATTATGTCTGAATATAAAAACACATTAAATATAAAGGATATAAATGAAATGTTTTAAATTATCACATTCTGCTATTTGCTATTAATTACATGAAATGTTGGTTTAAGAAGAAATAGGCTTTCATCAGTTCGTCACAGTTTTATCACACTGATTTTCTCAGCACTGGAGCAAAACCTCTGCCACATTAGCTGGAGTTGTCATTAAACAGCTGATTTGCCTGAATCCCCATTAAATTGATAAACTCATTTGCTTATAGACAATGGCATCTGATACTGTTCAAGGTGTTTGGAGATTAAAATCAAAACTGTTGCATGCATAGGCTTATTTATTGATTGTTTTGTGATTTTCACATGTTAAATAGTATTAAAATGTTAATTTCTCCCTCTCCTTAAAATGAAAATACGTATTCAACATATATAATATCAACTTAATAATACGTTATTATTGTTATTTGTATGAAAGAAATAGTATTTAATAATTTTAGCCTATTATTCTTTTGTGTGTTCCACATAAAACCAAGATTATTCACAAAGAACATAATATAACTATGACATACAATTCATGTCTAATATGACAGGTATCTTAAAAACTTTCCACTAACTCGAGAAGTATAAAATCATATAAAAAGAGAAAGACTTATTCACAGGGAATACTAGATGATGTTCTCTAAGTCTTAAAAGTAAACAAAAATTGATAACTTGTTCTTGATTCTGCAACACCAAGAAATTGAGTAAACAATGATATAAAATTTAATAACTTTGTAATTATCATATATTTCCATGTATATTTTATAGTGAAACAATTTAATGGATAAAAAGGAACAGTCTTTTTAAAGCAACAGTGTAAAAATATGTTTATAAGTATATTGTAAGTATTTCATAATAAAGATGAGTTTTATTCTAACAAGTGGTACAGTTTGGGGCTCAAATACTAAGTCCGTTACTAATTTTTTTTCTGGAGTCAAAGATCATTTTTTTGGGATGTAGGAAGATAATATCCAACAATCCTTTATTATCTGGTTATGTTTATCAACATTTACTGCAAGTCTAGTTTTTAGTCAGTTGGTGAGCATGGCCATTTACAAATGGATAGAAGATACCCACCCACATTAGAAGATCTTTATAGGAAATCTTTTCTCCACAAAAAGATAGCTATTTTCCTCTACTGTTTCAGGACTATTAGAACTCAATCCAACAAGTATTTGTTGTAATATAAAAAAATGCTGTGTAATTTTTATAATAATTTAATTAATAACTTAATAATTTTAATAATAATTTTCTCTTTTGAAAACCATAATCTAATTGTATATTCAATTTACTCCATTCAAGAGGTTATAGTTTTAAAATCTTAAATCATTGTGTCTTTCTATTTTATGTATATATCCATTCTTCTCTTTCTGTTTTATATGACAGTTATAGACTTCTTCACTAATAGGGCTTGCATTTCAAGATAAGGCTGCATGTAAACAAATTAACTTTTAAAAATAGAGAGCAATTTCATCTGTAATAATGTGCCAATTCATAAATTATCACTGGTATTTTTTTTCTGAAAGATAAATGACCCATCATATAACACATACTATTAGGTAGTCTAGATGTCTTTGTGTTCTGGGAGATAAGGCTCTTGTATTATTATACCCTAATAAAATGAGTTAATGTTTTAGTATTATCGATAAAAGAGCACTTGGATATATTTAATAACCGAACTGAGAAACACTTAATTTTAGTTGTCTGTAGCAATATAACACAAATTCTCCTGTAAAACAAATTGCACTTTTGGAATATATTTTAATGTGTATTCAACAAAGGAGAAAATGAGGTGATTGAAGTTCAATTTGTAGCATGTTATTAACCATTTCCGCTTGACTAGATGAGTAAAAGGATAATGGATGAGGGTTTTATTATTACCTTTCTGCTAAAATGAAGTGGTATAAAAGATAAGGTGATGAGATTAATGAACATAAGGAAAAGGAGTAATCAATCAAGCTCCAAGAGGGAGGTGAGAATGACAGTACCTTATAAGATCTGTAAGAGCATGTGTCATATAAAAAAAGTAGACTTTATCATTCAGTTTTCACTTAACTGCTGAAAACTAACAGTTGTGGCTGGAATACGGAACTAAAACTAACAAGATGATATTTAATCAAACATGCCTGAAGTTCTGCATTTAGTTTTAAGTGGCACACATGGTTGAGATCTAGCCCAGCAGCTGAGTTCCTTACCTCTGAGAGCTAGCAAGTGTATCTTTTGAATCCGTGTGCTGTATCATAGTGTAATCAATAGAACCTAAAAATAAGACCTTCTGTTGGACTGTCGTCTCCTTACTTAGTCTCCTATTTTTGTATTTATTATTGATACCTTTTGAAAAAGATTTCAGAAAGCCAAAGTAATTTTGTGGAGATTCTTGATTTCATAACTATTAATTTTGATTGTGCTTATCTATTCATTCAACAGAATTTGTTGAGTGCCTACTGTGTCCCAGCAAATCTATTCTTAGTGTTGAGGAAATACCAGTAAAGGAATACAGACCATATACTTCTTCCATTGAGCTTATAGTCTAATGGGGATAGACATACAAATAAATATATATGTCAATTAGTGATGATTACCAAAGAGAAAAATAAAGCAATAATGCCTCTCTAATAGTGTGCTGTTTCAGAAAAGACCTGAATGAAGTGAGGGAACAAGCCATGAGGCCTGTCTAAAGAAAGAACTTTCTGGATAGAGAGAACATTAAGTGCAAAGGCCTAAAGGCAAAAGTATGATCAGAACAGCAAGGAAGTGTGGTGTTTCTGGGAAGTTCACAAAGTGGGACTGAGTTGCAGAAAATCTGGAAAAGATAAAGAGTTACGAAATATAGGCTAAAATATTTTGATTATAAGGATAAATTATTCATGTAACAAATATTCATGGAGTGCCTGAATCTACTCCCAACTCTGAGGATATATGCTAATCAGGACAAAATTCCTTGTCTATGTAACTTCCATTCCAAGGGTAAGAGGGATAATATGTAAATAAATAGTTGAACAAGATAATATCAGATAATACCGTGCTTTGAGGAAATAAAACAGTGAGAATGGCTTGGGAAAAAAGGGCCTATGAAAATTTAGATTAAACTAATTCATGTTGCTGGTACTTTTCCTAATCTTATCTTATTCCTGAATTCAAATCCTAACAGTGAGATCATAGATAGAATTTATTGTGATTCTCTAATTCTTACTTCACATTACTGTTATCAGGATTTAGTTGAAACATAATGTATGTGAAGCACCTACCACAGAGTCTTTGTCTTCCTTTCTTGCTCATCTAAAATCTAACAGAGCAAGAAAAGAATCTTGTTTAGTAATTGTCTCAGTTTAGGTTTCCCTAGATTGAGTTGCTGAGACAGGGGTTCAAGTGCAAGTTTTCTTGTTTAGGAAATTCAGGTGATACCAGTGGGGATGTGGGACAATGATACAGGCAAAAGGGAGACAATGATGGGCACCTAATACACCAACTATTAGAGGAGTCTAATACTATGGACTTTTTCAGAAACAGTGTAAAATATGTCACAGAATTACCCGTCGGAGAGTTAAGGGAGCTGTGATATTTATACACCCAACTTCTGAGAGTTATTTCGGTTAAGGATGCCTAGCCCAACCACCACTTCCCTCAAGTACAGAATCCTCAGGTACAGAGATGTAAGTGCTCGTATTTGGAAGTCTGCAGGGGGACCCTGAAAGTTCAAAGGGGTGTGGGCAGGGCCCTGGCAATGTCTGCTATGGTAACTAATTCTTTTTTCAGGCAAGTAGAGTTCCTGAGTAATTTAGTGTTTGTCTCTAAGTTCCTATTTTCCTCATGTCCCTTTTTTTCTTGATCCCTGTGTTTCTTTCCTTGCTTTCTCTAAACTTTTCTGATTGCTTAACACTTTTGTACCTTCAAAGAGAATGGGTGCCCTGAATAGCTGACAGATTTTAAGATTCATGCCTGAGGATAGGCAATTCCATTAAATTTTCTTCTGAATTTAGATGAGTCATGAAGAGAATAAACCAGATTATGTAACATGTATTTCTCCTTATGCCAGAATTGTCTACTCACATATTCAGTATCAAAAGATTCACATATCTATTCAAATATTAATTCCTGCCCAAATTGACAAAGCTTGTTCGGCATTTTTGAAAATGGAAGGATTGTGAGATGACATGTCTGGCATTAGTTTTTAAAATACTCTAGAAAGAAAAGTCTAGTTACAAACGGAAAAAGCAAGATTGGCAAAATTGATAATTACTGAATCTAGGTGATGGATACATAGGAATTTTTATACTTTTCCTCTACTTTAGATATATGTCTGAAATTTTTCATAACAAAAAGTAGAGAAAAGAATGTATTGTTATAATCTACCTTGTCTTAAGCAGAATTCTTGCTTTATATATAAGCTAATAATTAGTGTTTGTTTTACATGGATGCTCAGTGACATCTCCACTCCTGTCGCTGCTCCCATCATGACAAATCAAAAACTTGGAATCGATGAAGTGTAACTTTTAGGTCAGTACAAAGTAGATTTGAGAAGACACATGTCACTGTGAAGGTGACACACGTATCACTGTGAAGGTAGGGTGGCTTCCAGATCAGCTGGTTTGAAATCTGAACCCTGCTTCTACAGACACACAACCTACCTATGCCAATAAACCAGTTACCCGGGGAACCGCTCGGTTCTGGAAGCACAAACAGAATAATTACAGCAGGAACCATTGGAACTGCTTATCACATATTGTAGGTATAATGTGTGATATTTTGATATATGATAAATGATAACATCTATTATTTCTGTGGGGAAAAACAGTCTCCATACTAAGTCTTGGTGATATGTATGGTCTCACTGTGGAGGTGGATGTGTCAGGTTGTCATCAGGTAAGGAGATTAACATTTTAATTATTTTGCTCTAGTACCTTCATTTGATTCCACCACCCCCCCCCACCCCCCGAAAATCTGACTGTAGTTTGGCCTCTCATAGAAATAAATAATAAAAGGAGTGATGTCTCACTCAAAGGACGAAAGATCCTAGTTATTTTGCATCTATATTCTGTGTTTGTTTTAAAACCTTGTTTCTTATTTTCAGTGTTGTTGTGGTGGGGTTTTGTTTTGTTTTGTTTTTTGTTTTTGTTTTTGGTTTTTGGTTTTTTTTGCTAATCCATTTGTCTTTAAGAAAGTAAGATAATTACATACCTAAGAAATCTAATGTTGCTGGTAGGCTCTTTATTGCCTGGACTCAGACTGCCCCTTGTCTTGACCCTTTTCTCTCAAGTAACCATATTGCCTTTTAAAAAAAACAAAAAACAAAAAAGTGATGGACTTACACTACTCTTTTTCAAAGTCATCAACTTTAAACATTATACAGAGAGCTTCTTTTTATGGAAATTGAGCATGGGTCACTGTGTCATCATTTTCCTCACAAATGATTTTCCCTATCCCTATTCTCCAAATATAGGTATATCACAATCTAATTAGATCAAAAGTCAATGTGTGCAATATAATGACTATGTAAATAATGGTCACTATTGAAAACTATGTAATAATGGTCTTCAAACAATCCATCATTTCTGTATTTTTGCATAAAGGATCCCTGAATCAGTCAAGTTTAGGTTAGGAAATGAAAGTACTTTTCGTAATTCCGAATAAAGGAGTTTAATGGAATTAGGAGCCTAGCACAACCAGTGGAAAACCATTGCTGGTTTTTAAGAATGTGGAAGTACAGGAATTTCAGGTGAACCACAACTACTACTATCAGTTGTCTTTGGCACCTGAAAGCTACTGCATCTGCCTTTGAGTGCTCTGGAGAGTAATGGCTTCTCATTTTCTTCTGCCATCTAAATCTTGTACAAATGCTTTCATTGGGGGCTCTAAACTAAAATCTGCTGGCAATGGATGTAGGAAATCTAGTTTATAAGGTTTCCGTTCCTACTCTATGGGCATAGAGCTTCAAAGAGCAGAGACGATGCTGAGAATAAAGAAGCAATCTCCAGCACATTTCACTTTCTCTTCCTTTTTTCTGCTACAGCCTCCAAGATTATTTGCTTTTTCTGCAGGGCCCATAGCTCTCATTTTAGGATTTATGCTACATTGGACTCTCTGTTTCCTAGATCCCATTCTTACTTTTCCGTATAACTCATTTGTTTTGCTAATGCTCATCCTCCACTAACTTTTTAAGAAGTGCATAGGATATAATTGTTTTGAATTTTTGAATATCTGAAATAATCTTTAATCTTCATGTTTGATTGATAGTTTGGGTATAGAATTACAAGTTGAATATCACTTTTCTTCAGAATTTTGAAATCTGACTTCACTCTTCTAGATTTCTACTACTGCTCTTAAAAAATGTTAGTCCATTCTGATTGTTATTCTTTTGAATGTGACTTTTCTTTCATTTTGGAAAATCTTAGGACCTTTGATGCCAGCTTTTTTAATTATTTGCCTTAACGTGGCTCTCATTTCACTGGGTAGACACTTGACATTTTGAGGTTTATGACCTTCAGTTTTGAAATTTGTTCATTTTTATTTCCTTCTGTGTTTTCTCTCTTTTCTGAAATGCTGTATATCCTCGATTCATCCTTTAATTTATATTGCATTTTCTTTCCTGTTTTTCTCTTTTTAAATTTATTTCCCTGGGATTTTTCTCAACATTATCTTTTCTCTGAAGGGTTTTTTTTTTCTTTGCTTAAAATTTCAATTGTAAGGAGCTCTCTTTTTTTATTCCCTTTTTGAAGGGAGGTGTAACATCCAATCTTTGTTATATACTTGTAAGATTTACTGTCACATAGTTTCTATCACATAGTTTCTAAGTTCATTCTGTTCTCTGAATTCTCTTTTTCTTTGTCAAGTTTTGATACCCCCCCCCCATTTTTTTTTATCTTTGTCAGGTTGGAGGCTTCCCTCAAATTACAGGAGATGCTTGGCTGTTGAGTGCAGCCCTTGGAGACATAATTGGAAACTCTATATGACAGGTGTATTTCTTGGGCTTTTTCTATAGTGTTAGCAGCCTATGAGTCATCTTGTCCATTTGGCAGACCCAGCATCTGAATGCCTTTTCTTTGGGACTATTCACTTTCTCTAAATAATAATCCTTCTTTTACCTGAGCATTATGTGTATTGATGATGGGCGATGTGGGGGTGGAAGAGTAGAGGATGCATAGTGGGTCTGGTAGTAATCTAACAAATAGGGAGGAGTGACAAGTATATTGACTTTCTCTTTTCTCTTTTGTTGCAGCCATTCACGTATTCCTATTTGCTACTGTGGCTGGGGTCTCTAATTTCTCAGCAGATGAATCTAGGGTTCCCCATGGGTGAGGAGACAGGAGAGAAAAAAGAGTTAATTGAATCTTCAGCTAGAGGGTGAGGTTTGGGGTTCAGCCAGTCTCTAGAATTTTAACCCATCTTTCTCTTTTTATAAACTCATTTTCTATATTCCTTAGTATGTTTAAGGGCTGAGAATCTTGGGAAGTCTGGCAAACGAATTAGGTGACTTCTTATCACTGTCCTCTTCGTAACTACTTAAGTTGTGACTTCGTTCCTCTTGCTGAATTAATGATCGCTGGTATGTATCGTTATGACTTCTGAAATGTTACTAAAATTTCTTTGCTGCAGTTTTCCTTTACATACTTTTTTGATCTTTGGATTGATGTCTTTAAAACATTTTTCTACATAATTTAACTAAGGTTTAGGTTTTTCAACAGATATGAAGACATTTGACTACAAGTAACCAAAATCTCAGCTGAAGTATTTTATAAAAATACTGTATTTCTTACCTAACAGATAGTTACTGATATGGTTCAGCTGTTCAATTATGCTTCCACTTAACAGACTTTTTCTACTCCTCTAGTTGTTACTCACTGTCTCATATTTCCATGCATGTCTCCTTGTGAATGCAAGATGAGTCACAGGCAGGAGAAATAAAGGAATAAATATTGAAAACAATTTTAATTAAATGAACTTAACTATATATTAACTTTTTGTCAAAACTACACAGATAACACTTTCCAGGAACACGAAGACGAAGTGTTCTGATTATACATTTCTGGTTGGACATATAGTAAGAATAAAATTTGCAAAGAGTTTCTTTTTGTTTAAAACTTTTCAACGTTTATTTATTTTTGAGAGACCGAGCACGAGCGGGGGAAGGGCAGAAAGAGAGGGAGGCGCAGAATCCTAAGCAGGCTCCAGGCTCCGAGCTGTCAGCACAGAGCCTGATGCAGGGTTTGAACCCATGAACCGTGAGATCATGACCTGAGACAAAGTCAGATGCTCAACCAACTGAGCCACCCAGGCGCCCTGCAAAGAATTTCTTAAGCTTAGTTTTTGATGTAATATTAACATGCCCTTTTGAAATTATTATATGTATTTTCCAGAATAAAACAATTAAGTATGTTAATTATTGTTAGGAACAAACATTTTCAGCATAAGAAGAAAAGATTCAGGGGTGCCTGGGTAGCTCAGTTAGTTGAGCATCCAACTTCGTCTCAGGTCATGATCTCACAGTTCGTGAGTTCGAGCCCTGCATTGGGCTCCTCCTTGTGGTGCAGAGCCTACTTGGAATCCTCTCTCCCTCCCTCTCTCTCTGCCCCTTCCCCACTTGCTCTCTCTCTCTTTTTTTTTTTTTAATTTTTTAAATATTTATTTATTTTTGAGAGAGAGAGGCAGAGCATGAGCAGGGGAGGGGGAGAGAGAGAGAGAGATACAGAATGTGAAGCAGGCTCCAGGCTCTGAGCTGTTTGTTAGCACAGAGCCCGATGCAGGGCCAAACTCACAAACAGCAAGACCATGACCTGAGCTGAAGTTGGACGCTCACCCGACTGAGCTACCCAGGCGCCCTGCTCTCTCTCTTAAGATAAATAAACCTAAAAAAAGAAAAAAAGATTCAAATATTAATCAATGAATTAAAAATATCATAATCTTAACATTGAATTGGAAATATTAGTACTAGCTCATGTTTTATTTTTTCTCTCTGAAGAATACATCACAATTCCCCAAGGCAACCTTGATTGCCTTCTTGATTCATGGCAACCTTAGTGCTTCAGTAATTTTTTTAAAGTTTATTTTGAGAGAGACAGAGCCTGCAAGCATGCGTGAGCGGGGCAGGGGCAGAGAGAGAAGGAGAATCCCAAGTAGGCTCCGTGCTGTCAGCATAGAGCCCAACACCAGGCTCAATCTCACAAGCCATGAGATCTTGACCTGTGCTGAAATCAAGAGTAATAATGCTGTAGTAAACATAGGGGTACATATTTCATGGGGAATTAATGCTTTTGTTTTCTTTGGGTAAATACCTGGTAAGGGAATTACTAGATCATACTGTATTTATATTTTTAGTTTTTGAGGAACCTCCATATCATTTTCCATAGTGGCTGCACCAATGTATATTCCCATCAACAGTGCACAAGATTTTCCTTTTCTCTGCATCCAACACTTGTAATTTCTTGTCTTTTTAATTCTACTCATTCTGACAGGTGTGAGGTAATATCTCATTATGGTTTTGGTTTGCATTTCTCCAATGATGAGTGATGTTGATTATCTTTTTATGGGTCTTTTCGCCATCTGTGTGTCTTCTTTGGGAGAATGTCTATTCAGGTTCTCTGCCCATTTTTTAATCAGATATTTTGGTGTTGAATTGTAAGAGTTATTTATATATTTTGGATATTAACCCCTTATTGGATATAGCATTTGCAAATCCCTTCTCCCATTCAGTGGGTTGCCTTTCCATTTTGTTGATGGTTTCCTTTGCTGTGCAAAAGCTTTTTATTTTGGTGTAGTCCCAATAGTTTATTTTTGCTTTTGTTTCCCTTCCCTCTGAGGAGACTGATTCAGAAAAATATTGCTAAGGCTGATGTCTAACAGATTATTGCCTGTGTTTTCCTTTAGGAATTTATACCTTCAGGTCTTACATTTAGGTCTTTAATCCCTTTTGAGTTTATTTTTGTATATGGTGTGTGAAAGTGGTCCAGTTTAATTCTTTACAAAAATTGTTTTTTAATTGATGTATAGTTGACACATAATGTTACCTCAATTTTCGGCGTGCAACGTAGTGATTCAACACCAGCTTTATTCTGCATATCACCATTTATCATCAAGACTGACTTTTCCCCAGTGTGTATTCTTTCCTCCTTTGTCATAGATTAATTGACCATATAAATGTGAGATTATTTCTGGGCTCTCTATTCTATTTCATTGATCCATGTGTCTATTTTTGTGCCCATACCATGCTCTTTTGGTTACTGTAGCTATGTAGTATAGTTTGAATTTAGGGTTCTGATACCTCCAGAACTTTTTTTTCCCCTCGAGATTGCTTTGACTATTTAAGGTATTTTGTGATTCTGTATCAATTTTAGGCTGATTTATTCTAGTTCTGTGAAAGATACTATTGGTATTTTGATAAGTTTGCTGCAGTGACCTGGTGTGCCTCGGTGCATGTTTCTTATTAGTTCTTCTTACCAAAATTGACCTAAAAGCAGGGAGTGCCCCTATTGCCTAGGTTATGGTCTCTAAATACCATTTTCTACTAAGGAAAATCCTCTATATTGAGAATGCAAAACTTTCCCTACAAGTCACTGAAGAGATTTCCTGACATGCTTGCATCTCATTTTGGAGAAATGGGTGACTCTAGGAATAGGGGATAGAGGGCCAAATTAAATGATACCATGAAGAACTAATTAACCAAATATAGAATGTAGAAAATTTTGTAACATAAATAGCCCAGTTTCCCTTAATAATGGTATAATGGGAGGAGAGATTCTCATTGATTAAAAACTTGTAAAGTATATCAGCCAGATCTATATATGGATTCAATTACTGTTTAGAAATAGTTATATGGAAAAAAAAGATATATTTTGAGGCAATCAGGATTTTTACACAATAATTTTAAGGAATTTTTTTTGTTACATGTGATAATGGCATCATGTTTGCATTGATTAAAAAGAAATGTCTCTGTTAGAGATCCATACTGAGGAATTTATAGATGCATGATAGGCTGATTTACTTTAAAATCATCCTGAAAGAAAAATACTCCCCAAAGGAAAAAAAAAGTCACAAGGGAGAGAAAAGAAACAGAAATTCTTGAAATTATATGATAGTATATATCAACCAGTCTATTTTTGTGTGCCTGAACATTTTCTTAGTAAAAAGTGAAGAGGAACAAGGGAAGGGAGAAAGGACACAACAGTACATCTATTATTTGTTTTATTGAGAAAATGATATATTTCCTACAGTTTCCCTTGGCAAATTTCCTTATATATCTCATTAACTAAGACTACAGGCAGTCTCTGTCTTGAAGGGAGGGCATTTATAGAGCAAGAGAAACCTCTGATATAGAGGATGGCAAGAAAGAAGGGAAGAGTGATCTAACCTTTAAGGTCTGCCATAGGGGAAGAGAAAAGATAAAAATTTATGGTCAGTCTGCCAGGATTAACCAGAAGAGAGCCATTATAGTCCTTATTTTAAATTAGTAAACTGTCATTCTGAATTTAATCAGCCCTCTTTCTTCTTTTTTTCTGCAGAATACATTTCACAGAATATATTCTATGTCTAATCTCCTCATGGGTATTTGTGCTTTCTATAGATTTTTAAAAGTTATTTTTTTATAGTTTGGTCCCTGTGTACTTGGTTAATAGGAATATATTCCTGAAATATGAATCTTGTTTTGTTTCCATTTCTGAACCTGTAAAATTAGTTAGTAAACCCTTGGAGTCTGTTGAATTTACTAAGGTTATTCCACCATATGAGGAGCTAGGTAGTCAGCCAGCCTGCCTCTTTAAGTAATGTTTACTTCTTTTCATCTAATGGCAAGATAAATGGGAAGAGAAAAAAGATCAGAAATTTGAGAGGAACACAATAAAGCTTATTTGGGTATGGAAAGATACGTATATCTGGTTTTGTTTGTTTGTTTGTTTGTTTGTTTGTTTGTTGGCTTTTCTGTAACCTTAGCATACTATATAGTCTATATACTTTTATTCAGTTCGGAAAATCAGAGAGTCAGAATATATCTAGTGTAAAAGAGAAGTCATATATATATATATATATATATATATATATATATAGCAATAATAGGTGGTTTGTAAAACTTAAGAAATGTCTTTATCATTATATTACTGAATCTTGGTTTTTCAGACTTATACCATGATATTTTGATGACATTGTAACTACCTAAAAGGAAAAATCTACACTAAAACAGAAGCCTTGGCTAAAGTGAACCTGTATTTTCTTCTATTTGTTGTGGAGATCTGTGGTTAGTTTGAATGATGACCTAATCTATGTCAGAGGCAGGTAGGCCATTTATCTAGGACACAGCCCATTTTCACACACATAGTCACTGAGGCTGAATTATTTGCTATCTCAATGGGTATTATGGATTGAACTTGAGTTTTTGATAAATGGTCATCAAAGTAATGAATCTATGGGACTCTGAATAAAAGAACAAAACTGCAAAACTCTGAAACCAAACTGTTCTCTTAGAAGGAAAAAAAAAG
The DNA here is from genome assembly GCF_024362965.1 of Panthera pardus. Lineage (NCBI taxonomy): Eukaryota > Metazoa > Chordata > Mammalia > Carnivora > Felidae > Panthera > Panthera pardus. The sequence goes on from NW_026526688.1 coordinate 76,953,380, forward strand.
CCAGAATAGCCAAATATGTCATTTCCTAACCAGGAACAACATAAAATAATATTTTGTTCAGTTTTCCAAATATGTAGAATATGAGAAATGCCTTATGATGCTCACTTTATGGCTAATGTGTTAAATAAAAACATTAATGGGAAAAAATTGTAAGTCTATTTTCAGTAATATAGATTTTAAATCTATTTAAAAAGAAGTTTAATTTAGTAAAGTTGACCTTTGTAATTGGACAGTGTATTAAGGAGATCCTCAACTTTCTGAACAAGTATCAAAATATACATAGACTACTTTTAGAATATTTGAATATTATTAATTAATATAAAAATGATTCCTTCTGCCAGGTTTAAGAGTTGAGATGGATAGAAGTAAGAAGGCCTTTTTGGCCTTGGATGATTACAATTCATAGTTTTTGCATGATTCCCTCATTTTTTGGGCGAAATAGCCTTTTATATGCTAGCCTAGGAATCAAGCCAATATTTATAATATTGTTTCAATTTAATTGATTGCAAGTTTATAGGCTCTGTTTTGAAATAAACCACATTTGTAGATTGAAGGAATTCTCTGCCTTTAGCTGAAGTATAACACTTAAACAGCATTTTTTTACTCCAAATTCTACCTACATTTCTTCATCAGTGACACATATACCTTAAGCTATACCTACAAGCCCTTAATAAATATATTATCAACTTTAAGAATCAAAGTCCATGTTATTGATAAATGTACAAAATACCTGAATTGTGCATTTGTGTTGGTTTATTTTCCATTGATTAGAGCATAGTGTAATCAGTGTTTGTGCATGTGGATCTTGGGGTATCTGCTTAGAAAGTCCAGGATTCATTTTAGCTTGAGCATACCACCCCATGGTCACTCCTGTCACAAAGCAGAAAAATTTGAGTCTAGGACAAAAATAGCTTAATAGCAAGAGCCCAGGAAATGATGGTAATAATGAAATTTAAAAATCTTATATGTGTGGAGGTATAGGTAGATAATCCCCATTTCAGAGATGAAACTTAAGTCACTCTACCCACCTCCCTCCGAGGTTGGGCTAAACTTAGTGACAGTTCCAAAGAATAAAGGAAGAGTACAATAATAACTTTACAATGGAAAAATCTGGCAAATGCCACTTTAACCAAGTGATGAAGGTTGCTATTACCAGTGATGTCATGTGGATGTCACATAATTCCCTCATATGATATGACAAAAAGGGCACTTTACCTCTATGATATTCTTTTTTTCCTTCTTATTTTTTATTTGTAATTTTAGACAAAGAGAAAGGAGTAGGGGAGAGGGGCAGAGGGAAAGAGAGAGAGAACCTCAAGCAGGCTTCATGCTCAGCATGGAGCCTGATGTAGGGCTCAATCTTGTGACCCAGGGATCATGACCTGGGCTGAAATCAAGAGTTGGACACTCAACTGACTAAGCTACCCAGGTGCCCTAACCTCTATGGTATTGAATCTTTTTTTAAAAAAATGTGTGTTTATTTTTGAGAGAGAGAGAGAGAGAGAGAGAGAGAGATAGAGAGAGAGAGAGAAGGTGACACAGGATCTGAAGCAGGCTCTGTGCTGACAGCAACAATCCTGATTTGGGACTCGTACCCACGAATTGTGAGATCATGACCTAAGCTGAGGTCAGAAACTCAACTGACTGAACCAGCCAGGTGCACCAACTCTTTGGTGTTCTTAACAGAAACCCCTAACTCCATTATAATTATGAGAAAAACAACAGACAAACCCAGACTGAGAACAGTTTACAGAATTCCTGACCAGCACTTTTGAAGATTTTTAAGGGAATGAAAAGCAGAGCAAGACTGAAAAACTGTCACAGACCAGAGGAGATCGAGGGGACATGAAGTCTAAATGCAATGTTGTATTTTTTATTGGATCCTGGAATAGAAAGAGGACATTAACAGGAAAAGTTGGTGAAATCCAAATAAAATCTAGAATCAATTAATGATTAAAATGAACTAATGAAGAAAATAAAAAACTTACATGGAAAGTTTTAATCATAAATTCATTTAAGTTCATTATATTATATATGTGTATATCATATATATATGTATAGTAATATATATGATATAATATGTATAATAATACATATATATATGATGCACACATATATATATATAAATTGTAAATTCACTCCAAGACTTAATGGAAAACATGACACAATAAGGAAACCTAGGTGAAATCGCAATACAAAAATAGAAACCATAAAAAGAACCAGAACTTTAGAAATGAAAAGCACAGTATTTGAACTGAAAACTTTACTAAACTTTGCAGTTTATTAAGCATTGCAAAATAAAATACCAGTAAAACAAAAGAGAGGGCAATAGAAACTATTTGAATGGTAACACCGAAAGAGAAAAAAAAAACACCAAACTTATGCAACAGACGAACAGAACTTCAGTTATAGGACAGTGCCAAGTGCTCTAACATACATGTAATGAAAATACTGGAAGTCAATGGGTAGGTTACATATTTTTAAAAGACTTTTAAGAGACATTTTTCCTTATTTATTATTTTTTTAAAGGGTGCTGACTTTTTACAGTAAGTATAATAATAATATATTGTGGAGTTTATAACTTATGTGGAAAGACAATAGCTCACAGAACAGGGGGAAATAGTAAAAAAATGGTGAGGGGGAAAAGGACCACACTGTTTTAGGATTCTTACATTATATGTCACGGAGATATATCAGTATTTGAAATTACACTATTAGAAGAAATATAAGTAATTACTAAAAACAAAACAAAGTACTGTACATAATAAGACAATATAGGATACAAAATGGAATACTCAAAACAGTCCAAAAGATGGTTAAAAGAAGAAAAAAGGAAATAAAGAATAGATGGTAGAATTAGAGAACAAATGACAAGATTGTGGACTTAAACCCAACCGTATCAGTAATTACCTTAATATAAATGGTCTAAATTAAATAAATGTTTAAAAATTTAAAAACACAGAAAACTTTAAAACCACAGAGATCTTTGGGGTACCTGGGTGGCTCAGTTGCTTAAGCATCCAACTCTTGATTTCAGCTCAGGTCATAATCTCATGGTTCATAAGTTCAAGCCTCAGATCTGGCTCTGCGCTGACAGCATGGAGCCTGCTTGGGATTCTCTCTCTCCCCACTCTCTCTGCCCCTACCATGCTCATGCTTTCTTTTTCAAAATAAGTAAATAAACTTAAAAAAAAGAAGATCACAGAGATCTCCGAACTTATTAAAAGTGAGACAGGGTATATACTGTTTACACAAGCCGTAATTAAATCTGTAGACACAAGGAAAAAATTATATATATCATGAATATATATATATATATGAATATCATGAATGTATATATCATGGAATATACATTCATTATACATGTGTGTGTATGTATACACACACACACACACACACACACAATGAAAATACTAATCATAAGAAACCTAGAATTCCAGTATTAAATATATATAAAAATAGATTTCAGGAATATTAATAGAGATAAAGAAGGTCATTTCATAATAAGACATCCAGTTCATTGAGAAGATACAACAACCCTAACTGTATATGCATGTGTAGTAGACAGAATAAGAGTTCCCTAAAGACATCATGTCCCAATCCCCAGAGCCTGTGAATATGTTACCTTATGTGAAAAAGGGACAGGGACTTTGCAGAGGTGATTAAGTTAATCATCTTGAGGTGGGGAGATTATCCTGGTCTATCTGGGTGAGCCAAATGTTAATATAAGAGTCTTTTTAAGAGAAAGAAGTAGTATCAGAGTTTAGAGAATGAGATGTATTGTCAGAAGCAGAGGTCAGAGAGAGAGAGAGAGAGAGAGATTTAACGATTCTGCACTGTGGGCTTTAAAGATGGAGGAGTAAAGAGCCATTGGACAAGGAATGTTGTTGGCTTATAGAAGCTGGAAAAGACAAAATGGATTTTCCTTCCATACCTCCACAGGGAACTCAGACTTGTTTTAGCCCATAAATTACTGTTTCACACTTCTAACCTCCAGAACTGTAAGATAATTTTGCATTGTTTTAAGCTGCTACATTTGTTGTAATTTGTTATACTGGCAAGACTCTAAAATAGCATCATATAGCAGAGATTTTGAAATAGAAAGCAAAAACTGAAAGAGAACTGAAGTAAGAAATATTTAAATTCACAGTTATATTTGGAGATTTAAAAATTTTCCTCCTAGTAATTGATAGGGATAAGTCAGTAACTGTATAGAAGACTTGAACAACACTAATAACTAATTTAACATATAATGGATACTGATAAAACAGTGCTCTCTGTAACTCCAGAACTCCTTATGAGTGCAGATGCAAAATTTTCTGTGAAGACCATTTGTTGAGTCAGAAAACAAGGTGCATTAATTTAACAGAACTTAATCATAGAGATTGTTCTCTACTCAGTGCAGTTAAGCTAGAAATCAACACTGGCAAGTTATCTGGAAAGTCCCCACATATTTTAAATAAAACCACATATTCCCTTTTTAAAAAAAGAAGAGTAAATCATAAATGATGTTAGGAAATATTTTAAAATCATAATGAAAAACATATCAAAATTTGTGGGATATAGATGAAAAAGTTCTTAGGGGAAATCTGTAATTATGAAATGCATAATTTTATAAATAGCAGTATATGAAACAGAGAAGTTTAAAATCGCAGATGTAAGCTTTATCACTAAGAGGTTAGAAGAAGAACAAATTAAGCCCAAACTAAGCATAAGGAAGGACACAATAAAAATAAAGGAAGAAAATCAATGAAAAAGAAAACAAAAAACAATAAGGAAAGGAATTTTGAAACCAAAAGCTAATTTGACATAAAATTCAATAAGCTTTGTAACCATCTAACCTGACGGATAAAGAGAAAAGACATGAATAACCAATATTGGGAATGAAAGTAAGGAGATCATTGTAGATCTTACAGCAATTAAAAGGATAAAGTTGACAACTTAGAAAAAAATGAATGAATTTCTAGAAAGTATAAAACTTCTAATGCTCATTTTATTAGAAATAACCCCAATAGCTTTCTCTATATTAAAAAAAAAAAAAAGAATACATAATAAACCCTATCCTCCAAAGAAAAGCCCAGGTTGACATGACTTTCCTGGTGAATTCTATCAAACGTATAAGGAAGACATAATGTAAATTTTTTGTAAACTCTTTTGAAAAATAGAAAAGTAGGGAACACAAATTCTCATTTTATAAAGCAATGGTAACTGTAATAACCAAATTATTAAAACTTCAGACTAATATCCCTCATGAATATAGGTGAAAAAAAGTCTTTTAAAAATAATAAATCAAATTCAGTACTTAAAGTTATATATCATGACTAAGTGGGCTTTTTCCTCAGGAGTACATGTTTATTTTAATATTTGAATAACCTATCATTACTGTTCAGACTAACAAAGGAGAAAAATAATATGATCTCAATAGCTGTGGGGAAAAATTTTGACAAAATTCAGTACCCAATAATGATTAAAAAACAACAACAACAACTCTCAATGAAGTGGAATAGAGCCTTCTCACTCCAAAAGGACGTCCTGGAGAAAAACTATAGCTAAATTGTATTTGATGGAAAAAAACTGAATGTCTTTCCCTTTAAAATTGGGATCAAGCCAAGAACATTTACTTTTCTCACTTTTAGTCAACACTGTACTAGATTCCTAGTTAGTACAATAACACAAGAGAAAGATATTAAACCATATGAATTGGAAATAAAAAGTAAAACTTAATATTTGCAGGCAGCTTTATTGTATCTGGAGAAAATCCTAAGGAATCTACAAAATACTTTTAAAAATAATAAGTGATTTTAGTGATGTCACATGACACAAAATCAAAAAATATATTGTTTTTCCACATAGGAACAATGAATACTTTCAAAAGGGAAATTTAAAAATAACATTGACAACAACATTAAAAAACATGAAATACTAAGGGAAAATTAAATGAAAAAAATATGTAAGATAGGGGCACCTGGGTGTCTCAGTCGGTTAAGCGTCTGACTTTGGCTCAGGTCATGATCTCAGGGTCTGTGGGTTCAAGCCCTGTGTCTGGCTCTGTGCTGACAGCTCAGAGCCTGGAGCCTGCTTCGGATTCTGTGTCTCCCTCTCTTTCTGCCCCTTCTCTGCTCACACACTGTCTCTCTCTCTCTAAAAAATAAACATTAAAAAATTTTTTTAGAAAATATGTAAGACTTACTGAAAACTAAACTACAAAATACTACTAAGAAAAAATAATACGTAGGCAGATTAAAGAAAACCTTAATAAATGGAGAGATATGATATGTTCATGTGTTAAAAGACTGAGTATTGTAAAAATGTTAATTCTTCTCAAATTAGATTTAACCCAATTCCATTCAAAATCTCAGTAGGTATATTTGAAGAAATTAACAAACTGACTATTTAAAAAAATTTTTTTATTTATTTTGAGAGACAGAGCAGGGGTGGGGGGGTCAGAGAGAGAGAGAGCGAGAGAGAGAGAGAAAGAGAAAGAATCCCAGGCTGACTCCATGCTGTCCGCGCGGAGCAGTGCAGGGCTCGAACTCACGAACCATGAGGTCATGACCTGAACTGAAACCAAGAGTCGGACACTTAACTGAGCCACCCAGGCATCCCTTACAAACTGACTGTAAAATACCTTTGTAAAATATTTCTCTTAAAACCCAGAAATCATTTCAAATCATGGATAAAGAAAAAAATGGATTTCAACAAAATTAAATCTATTCATGGCAGTATATTAACAAAATGAGTAAGCAAGCATTAGCTGAAAGAAAATATCCTCAGTACATTTATCTTACAGAGAACATGTTTCTACTAAGTATCAGCAAATCAGTTATGTAAACACAGCTATTTTAATAAAATAAATGGGCAGAAGATTTGATTAGGGACTTAACAAAAGAATGCATATCAATTGCCAATGAGCACCTGAAAAAGTATTCAACATCATTTGCCATGCTGGAAGATTCGCAGCAAGACCCAACTGCACACTGGAATGGCTAAATAATGACTGGCAACACCAAATATCCATTGGTGGAATATCCAGATGGAATCATAAAATAGTTGCAGCCACTTTGAAAATTGTTCTGGCAGTTTCTCTCAAGCTAAACATACCACCTAACCTATGAAACAGTAATACAAATCCTAGTTATTTATCTAAGAAAAATGGAGGTAAAAGTACAGAAAAAGGCTACCACACAAATGTTCATATCAACATTATTCTTACTGAACTAAATGAAGGTTCATCAACAAAAGGGTGGATACACCAAATGTATCATATTTATACAGTGGAATACTACTCAGGAATAAAAAAGGAATGAATTATTCATACACAAACCACATAGATGAACCTCAGAAACATTATGGTGAGTAAAAGAAGCCAGAAAGAAAAAAGTACATATTGTATGGTTCCATGGATGTGATGCTCTAGAATAGGCAAAGCTAACCAATGGTGAAAAGAAGCGTAACAGTGATTGTTTGGAATGCTGGGGGCCTGTTGACTGTGAAGGAGTGTGAGGATCTCTCTGAAATGATAAAAATGTTGTATATCATAGTAGGATGATAACAACATAGCTTATGAATTTATTAGAACTCATAAAGCTATAAAAACCTCTTTATATTTTGACCTTAAAAATTTAAGTAAAAAAATAGTAAAGGATTTTAACCCCTAAGGATTTTTCTCTTGTTTTAACTCTTACATGTGGGAGACTTTGAAAGTTGAACATTATATTCTAAGGAAACAGTTTGCTTTCATTGAAAGCTTGCTATTTTTGATGTAAATTATGAATGAAGTAAAATAAACCGAAAAATGTAGTGTAGGAAAGGCCTACATTTATATCACCATAAAAATGCATTAAAAGCTAACAGATACATGAAAAGATGCTCAGCATCACCAGTCATCAGGGAAATGCAAATCAAAACCACAATGAGGTATAACCTCACACCTGTCAGGATGATTAAAGTCAAAAAGATAAGAAATTGTAGGTATTGGCAAGGATGTGGAGAAAAAGGAACCCTCATACACTGTTGGTAGGAATGCAAATTGGTATAGCACTGTGGAAAACAGTTTGGAGGTTCCTCAAAAAATTAAAAATAGAATTACCATGTGACTTAATAATACCACTACTGAGCGTTTACCCAAAGAAAATGAAAACAGCAATTCAAAAAGATGTATGCTGTGTTTATTGCAACACCATCTACAATAGTCAAGACATGGGAGCAACCCAAGTATCTATTAATAAATGAATAAAGATGTGGTATGCACGCACACACACACAATGGAATATTATCCATAAAAATGAATGATATCTTGCTGTTTGCAACAACATGGAGAGACCTAAAGGGTCTAATGCTAAGTAAAATAAGACAGAGAAAGATAAATACCATGATTTCACTCATATGTGAAATTTTAAGAAACAGAACAGAAAATAAAGTAAACAAACAAAAAAGCAGACTTTAAAAATTTTTTTTTCAACGTTTTTTATTTATTTTTGGGACAGAGAGAGACAGACAGAGCATGAACGGGGGAGGGGCAGAGAGAGAGGGAGACACAGAATCAGAAACAGGCTCCAGGCTCCGAGCCATCAGCCCAGAGCCCGACGCGGGGCTCGAACTCACGGACCGCGAGATCGTGACCTGGCTGAAGTCGGACGCTTAACCGACTGCGCCACCCAGGTGCCCCAAAAGCAGACTTTTAAATACAGAGAACAGATGGTTGCCAGAAGGAAGGTGGTAGGGACATGGGTGAAACAGGTAGAGAGGATTAAGAGCACACTTACCCTGGTGAACACTGAGCAACACATAGAATTTTTGAATCACTATATTGTACACCTGAAACTAATATAACACTATGTTAATTATACTTCACTTAAAAAAAAATAAAGATGATAAACTAGGTGGGAGGAAAAAATTCATCAACAAATGTGAGTAAATGGGACTATTAATGCTTGTGGCAGAGGGTACAGAGATAAGTAACGTAAGGCCATATCTCTACAGAAATAAAATACATTCCTTGAACCCCAAGAAATTCCTCTTGTATCCTCACGGTTATATCAGGCTTATAGAGGTCAGAAATGGTAAAGTAATAAAGTTTGGTGAGCACTGAGTTGGTAACGAAGAAGGTCAGTGTGGGTTTTCAGTTTTGCTACCTAAATCAAGTCCCCATTCTGTGACTGTGAAGGACTATGACCTGAACCTTTGGTAACTGAGAGTAATCAGGAGTAAGACATTTAAAATTGAAAGAAGGGGTGCCTGGACAGCTCATTCAGTTAAGCTCTGACTTGGGCTCAGGTCATGATCTCACAGTTTGTGGGTTTAAGGGCCACATCAGGCTCTGGGCTGATATCACAGAGTCTGGAGCCTGCTTCAGAATCTGTGTCTCCCTCTCTCTCTGCCCCTCCCCCACTCGTGCTCTATCTCTCAACAATGAACATTAAAAAGAATTCTTTTTAATAAAATAAAAAATAAAATTGAAAGGAGTTATATTGTTGTCTAAAGACCTTGAGAAGGAAAGTAGACTGGTCCTAAGTGAAGAGCTGTAAGAATTTGTAGAAAGAATTTTGGAAACTTTAAAGGGAAAAAGCAGTAGACAAATTGAACTATGTAAACTGTTGACAGAAAGGAAAGAAAAATACTGTCTTCCATGAATATACAAAACTGCTAATGTCACGTAGTCAAAAAAATTTTGAAAATAATTACGTTTTTTCATTCAATTGTTACAAAATGTTTTTATGCATACATACATGAATAGTTTTATTGTTAAGTATAATCACCTCACTGGTTGTTTTTCTTGCTTGTGTGTTTTATTTTTATGCACTGTATTCCCTCTTTTCTTGGCTCTCTCCTGTCCCTCCTCACCTCTATTCCCTGCTTCCCAGATTCTCTTTTTCCATATTTAACATATATTAATGATCTAGTATGCATCTTTTTCTGTTTTTTCCCATTTTCATATAAACTTATGCATGTTGTTGAAGAATTTTTATTGAAAAATGAAACGAAATGAAATCCTGTAATTTTTCAGAGTTTGTATGCAATCCTGTAATATATACTTCTTGGTATACTGCTTTTCTCACTCTATTGTGTATCAGTGGTGGATGTCCTACAAAATCTGCTGATGTGTCTATAATTCATTCTGTTCAATAACTGAAGAAGACATAATTTTTCCAATCATTTTTCTAATGACATGCATTGGATTTCACAGTCTTTATCTCTTTTTTTCTTTTTGTTACTATGAAAAATGTGCCTTTTTTTTTTGTACATAAGGTGCAAAACCTTTAATGGAGTAGTTATTCTAAATAAATGCCAGAAAATCCCTGGTCTGGTCAAATATTTTGGTAAGTTTGTATTTTAACTCCAGTTAGTTAACATGTAGTGTTGTGTTAGTTTCAGGTATACAGTACAGTAATTCGGCAATTCCATACATCACCCCACTGCTCATCACAACAAGTGCACTGCTTAATCTCAGCCACCTATTTAACCCACCCCCTACCCACCTCTCCTCTGGTAACCATCAGTTTGTTCTCTATAGTGAAGAGTATGTTTCTTGGTTTGTCTCTCTTTTTTTTCTCTTTGTTCATTTGTTTTGTTTCTTAAATTCCACATAAGTGAAATCATGATACTTGCTTTCTCAGACTGACTTACTTCATTTAGCATTATAGTCTGTAGCTCCATCCATGTTATTGCAAATGGCAAGATTTCATTCTTTTTTATGGCTGAATTATACTCCATTGTGTATATATATCACATCTTCTTTATCCATTCATCAGTTTATGGACAGTTGGGCTGTCTTCATAATTTGAGCATTTTAAGTAATGCTGCTATAAACATAGGGGAGCATGTATCCTTTTGCATTAGTGTTTTTGTATTCTTTGGGTAAATAGTCAGTAGTGGGATAGTTGGATCATAGATCGTTAATTTGTTGAGGAGCCTCCATATTGCTTTCTACAGTGGCTGCACCAGTTTGCATTCCCACCAACAGTGTAAGAGAATGGCTTTTTTTTCTGTATCCTCAACAATACTTGTTGTTTTGAGTTGTTGAGTTTAACCATTCTGACAGGTGTGAGGTGATAGCTCCTTGTTGTTTTGATTTACATTTGCCTGGTGATGAGTGATGCTGAGCATCTTTTCATGTGTCTGTTGGCCATCTGTATATCTTCTTTGGAGAAATGTCTGTTCATGTCTTTTTCCCATTTTTAAATTGGGTTCTTTGGGGGTGTTGAATTTTATAAGTTCTTTGTATATATTGGATACTAACCATTTATTGGATATGTCATTTGCCAATATCTTCCCCTATTCTGTAGGTTGCCTCTTAGTTTTGTTTATTGTTTCCTTTGCTGTGCAGCTTTTTATTTTAATTTAGTCCTGATATTTTATTTTTGCTTTTGTTTCTCTTGCATCAGGGGACCTATCTAGAAAAAAGTTGCTATGGCCTGTGTTCTCTTCTAGGATTTTTATGGTATCAGGTCTCACAAATGGTCTCACAAGTGGTCTTTAATCCATTTTGAATTTATTTTTGTGTATGGTGTAAGAAAGTGATCCAGTTTCATTCCTTTGTATGTAACTGTTTAGTTTCCCCAACACCATTTGTTGATGAGACTCTTTTTCCCATTGTATATTGTATTCCCATTGTATATTCTTTCCTGCTTTGTCAAAGATTAATTGACCATTGACCATATAATTGTGAGTTTATTCCTAGATTTTCTATTCTGTTCTGTTTATCTATTTGTCTGTTTTTGTGCCAGTAGTATAATATTTTGATTATTATAGCTTTGTAATATAACTGGAAATTATAATTATGATGCCTTCAGCTTTGCTTTGCTTTTACAAGGTTGCTCTGGCTATGTGGGATCGTTTGTGGTTCCATACAAATTTTGGGATTGTTTGTTTCAGCTCTGTGAAAAATGTTGTTGGTATTTTGATAGGGGTTGAATTAAATGTGTAGAATGCTTTGGGTAGTATAGACGTTTTGACAGTATTTGTTCTTCCAATCCATGAGCATGGAATGTCTTCCTATTACTTTTTATCATCTTCAAAAAGTGTTTTATAGTTTTCATAGTATAGGTCTTTTACCTCTTTGGTTAGGTTTATTCCTAGATATCTTACTATTTTTGGTATAATTATAAATGGGATTGTTTTTTAAATTTCTCTTTCTGCTGTTTCATTGTTGGTGTAAGATTATTTTACAAAGTGTTTTAGATTTTATATTTTGACCAGCACCTTTTCTCTGCATTCCTCTGAACAAAATGTGTTACAGATTTTTAAAATTTTTGCTAATCTCTTGGATATAAAATATCTCATTCTTCCTTTATTGAGTTTTTCATTACTACTAATAAATTTGAACATTAAAAAAATGTTGGGTATTTGAATTCATGCTATGAAATTCTTTTTGAAATTATTTGTGCATTTTATGTTTATTGTTTTCTTGTGAATTTATAAATGTTCAATGTATAGTATAGTAACCCTTTGTATGTCATGAAAGTTTTTCTAAATCTGTCTTTTGCCATTTGAATTAACTAATCATATCTTTTGCCATTAATTAGTTTTATATTTTATAAAGTATACTTATAAATATTTTTTATTGAAGTATAGTTGACATATAATGTTATATTACTTTCAGATGTACAACATAGTAACATTACATTACACTGCTTACTATGATAAGTGTAGTTACCATCTATTATCATTCAAAGTTATTACAGTATTTTTCATTCCTGTGACTTATTTATTTTATAACTGGAAGTTTGTATCTTTTCATCCTCTTTACCTTTCTGTCCACTCCCACTTCCCTCCCCTAAATGTGTCTTTTAAATCCTGATTTCCAGTTGTGAATTAAAGTCTCTTGACTTCTAGGTTATATATGTAATCATGGTAAGAACAACTGAGAGCTGACTATGTGCTGCTCACTGTTCAATCTAGGTGATTTACTTACCAGTTCATCACACCACAGTAAGCTGTGCTGTCAACTTTGTATGTCACAATAGACACTTTAAAAAAAAAGACTTAGTCTAATATTCTTAAAATATATTTAAGTTTTTATTGCATCTGCATAGTGTTTAAGTAGTATACTCCCTCTTATTAGTCTTTTGTCCTTTTATTCCCTTTTTTCTGGTATATATTCTGTCATGTAAACTTTAAATTATTTTATGAGTCTATAAAAAAAGCCCTATTGCATTTCATTGCAAATACATTAAACTCATATGTTGTTTTTTTGTTTGTTTGTTTTTTGTTTTTGTTTTTTTCTTTTGGTAAATTTATATTTTAAGGATAACTCATCCTAATGAAAGCATTCTTTTTGGTTTCATATTGTACTTTTGTTCCTTTAATACTTTATGTATACTGTCCTATCATTTCTCTCTCTCTTGTTAAAATTATTTATAAACGTTTAATGTTTTTCTTGCTGTTATAAATATAATATCTTTCTATTTTCTATACCTAAGTGCCAGTTGCAGAAACAGAACAGATTTTAATATTTCCATATTTATTTTCTATATTTATTTTTATAGTATCAATTAGAATATTTTGGATATATTTTTATCTCTTTAGTGTTTATATGAGCTTTTACATTTTACTGTATTTTAGTTTTTATAAATTTTGCCATTTGGTGATAATTGTTAGTGTAATAATATTTGCTAACAAATATTTATGTGCCAGACACTGTTTTACTAGCTATACAGATGTTAATTACTTTCCAAAATAAGCATTTGAAATGGATACTGTTGTTCCGTCTAGAGTTTACATGTTTGGCCCCAGTTCACATAGCTAATATTTGATGTTAGGTTCTGGTAAAAGCTTTTATTATGTGCAATTTTTTCCATCTCTATTTTACTAGAATTCTTTCTTTAGGAATGCTTTCTGAATTTGATCAAATGCCTTTTCAGCATCTATTAAATTATTATGTAATGTTTCCCTTTTAATTGTTGATTTTGTTGGTATAATGATTATGTTGTAGATTTTCTGAATTGAACCACTTTTGGAGTCCATGAAAGTACCATCCTTAATAGTATTATTTTTAGAATACTTTGCCAGATTTTATTTATTTCTGGATTTTTTATAAGTTATATATCTTTATTTACTAATGAAATTTCTCTTCATTTTCATTTTTTATAACTCTCACTGTTTTTCTTTTCTTTTCTTTTTTTTACATTTATTTATTTTTGAGAGACAGAGTGAGACAAAGTGAGAGTGGGGGAGGGGCAGAGAGAAAGGGAGACACAGGATCTGAAGCAGGCTCCAGGCTATGAGCTGTCAGCATGGAGCCTGATGTGGGGCTCGAACCCACAGACCATGAGATCATGACCTGAGCCGAAGTCGGACGCTCAACCGACTAAGCCACCCAGGCGCCCCTCTCTCTCTGATTTCAGTATTAAAATTGTGCTGACTTGATGAATTATGGAGTTTCCTATTTTTTTCCTTGTGGCCTAGGCTAGTTTTTTCAAATTGTAATTTAAGGTGAGATAAAGGTTAGCTTTGAACATGTTCTGTGAGAAGTTTCCTTGCTACTGTGGTAACCTCCCTATATTGTATCAGGGAAATCAACCCAGAGATCACAGAACAGAATGACCCACAGATTAAATTAAGATTGTTGAATCACATGACTTATTAAATTAATTTAAAACATACTATGAGGAAAAGAGAAGTGAGATGGGATAAATCAATGTACTTCGGATAGAATGCAAGCAGGCAGAGCACTTCAGTCCTACTTGTGTAACATTTAAATGTTATGTCTCTTTCTCTGTCTCATCAGCCTTCCCTGCTGATAGTGTTATGAGTACCAGTATTAAGCAAGGGAATCCACAGATGGGAAGGCCAGTGAAATATACTGGCTCTATTGGAGAGATGCAGCAGCAAGTATACCTGGTCACAGCTTTAGCTAAACAATTATCCCATTGAATAGTTATGGTTTTGACTGCATTTCTTGTGCTGATGAAACCCACAGGGGCCAGAGTCAGACAATACTGGGTATGCCAGTTTGGCATATTGAAATTGGTCAATGGGTGGCAAATTTAAATCTGACTTAGTTGTCATCAAGAGTGTCAAGAATTGTAATCCCTATCAAAATAACACCAGCATTCTTCACAGAGCCAGAACAAACAATCCTAAAATTTGTATGGAACCAGAAAAGACCCTGAATAGCCAAAGCAATCTTGAAAAAGAAAACCAAAGCAGGAAGCATCACAATCCCAAACTTCAAGCTGTATTACAAAGCTGTAATCATCAAGACAGTATGGTACTGGCACAAAAACAGACCAATCAATGGAACAGAATAGAGAACCCAGAAATGGACCCACAAACGTATGGCCAAGTAATCTTTGACAAAGCAGGAAAGAATATCCAATGGAATAAAGACAGTCTCTTCAGCAAGTGGTGCTGGGAAAACTGGACAGCGACATGCAGAAAAATGAACCTGGACCAGTTTCTTACCCAAAAATAAACTCAAAATGGATGAAAGACCTAAATGTAGGACAGGAAGCCATCAAAATCCTAGAGGAGAAAGCAGGCAGAAACCTCTTTGACCTTGGCCACAGCAACTTCTTACTCAACATGTCTCTGGAGGTGAGGGAAACAAAAGCAAAAATGAACTATTGAGACCTCATCAAAATAAAAAGCTTCTGCACAGCAATGGACATAATCAGCAAAACTAAAAGGCAGTCGACAGAATGGGAGAAGATATTTGCAAACGACCTATCAGATGAAGGGTTAGTATCCAAAAATCTAAAAAGAATTTATCAAACTCAACACCCAAAAAACAAATAATCCAGTGAAGAAATGGTCAAAAGACATGAATAGACACTTCTCCAAGGAAGACATCCAGATGGCCAACCGACACATGAAAAAATGCTCAACATCACTCATCATCAGGGAAATACAAATCAAAACCACAATGAGATACCACCTCACACCTGTCAAAATAGCTAACATTAACAACTCAGGCAGCAACAGATGTTGGCGAGGATGTGGAGAAAGAGGATCCCTTTTGCACTGCTGGTGGGAATGCAAACTGGTGAAGCCACTCTGGAAAACAGGATGGAGGTTCCTCAGAAAATTAAAAATAGAACTACCCTACGACTCAGCAACTGAACTACTAGGTATTTATCCAAAGGATACAGGTGTGCTGTTTCGAAGGGGCACATGCACCCCCATATTTATAGCAGCACTATCGACAATAGCCAAAGTATGGAAAGAGCCCAAATGTCCATCAATGGATGAATGGATAAAGAAGATGTGGTATATATATACAATGGAGTATTACTCGGCAATCAAATAGAATGAAATCTTGCCATTTGCAAGTACATGGATGGAACTGGAGGGTATTATGCTAAGTTAGTCAGAGAAAGAGAAATGTCATATGACTTCACTTATATAAGGAATTGAAGATACTGAACAGATAAACATAAGGGAAGGGAAGCCAGAAGAATATAAAAACAGGGAGGGGACAAGACATAAGAGACTCTTAAATATAGAGAACAAACAGAGGGTCGTTGGAGGGATTGTGGGAGGGGGGATGGGTTAAATGGGTAAGGGGCATTAAGGAATCTACTCCTGAAATCATTGTTGCACTATATGCTAATTAACTTGGATGTAAATTTAAAAAAATTAATTAATTGAAAAAAACACAAATGTGCAAAGAAAATTAAACTTTTTATTTTATATGTTTAAAAGATGCTCATTAACCCAAATAACTAATGTATTTATGAAATATGTAGTCATTTTCCATAACTGAACAAATCTTACTTTTGAACACCCCCCAAAAAAGAGTGTCAAGAACTGTAAGAGGTCTGAAATTTTACCCTATTTGCAAGATAACAAATTCTTTTTCTGGCAAAATTTTGTGGATGCTGGTAGAAGACATGAAATTCCTGGGTCAGAGATAAAGAATTTTCTTATAGCACAACAAACACAATAAACATTTAAATGAGTGAATTTCCTTAAATGTCTGTCCCTCAGTTACATGAGGTGATGTGGATGGGTTCTGTGGACCAAATTGTGCTTTCCTCCTTCATCCCCCATTCATATGTTGAAACCCTAACCCCAATTGTGACTATTTCTGGAGGTAGGGCCTTTAGTAGATAATTAAGATTTAATGAATTGATTAAGGCTTTTTTAAGGTTCATAAAGTTGGCACCCTCATCCAGTTGAACTTAGGCTTTATAAGAAAAGGAGAACCATCTCCCCCTCCTTCCCACCTCTCTGCCATGTGAGAATCGTATAAATAGCAACCATCTGAAAGCCAGGTAGAGAGCTCTCAGCAGGAACCAGATACACTGGCACCTTGACCTTGAACTCGCTAGCCTTCAACCTGTGAGGAATATATTTGTGTGGTTTAAGCTACCCAGTCTATGATATTTTGTTATGGCAGTCTGAAGAGACTAACATAAGAGGCCCAGGTCGATGCTGTGTACCTAGTGAGTTTACACCCCAGTTGAGCATCCTCACTGTTCAGAAACCCAAAATGTTTACAATGGTCAGTAAAGTTTGGCCTTTGCCCCAACCCAAAGCGCATCATTATCTTTATTATACTGGACAGTAAACAAACCAGCCCTGTTCTCTCAAAATGAGACACTGTCTCTGCCAAGGCTGTTTGCTGTACAGACAAATGTCTGGAACAAAGGGATAATTATTGCCTCATTCTCAAGACCTACACAAATATCAGCAACCCAAAGCAGATTTGGAATGATTCTATCTTATGACTTGGTCTGTCCATCTTTATCTGAAAGAACACCCTTTTTTATTCCATCATACTTAAGTATATTATGTCTTTTAGAGGCCTTAACAAACTTCTAGCTTTAAAATTACTGTACGTATTTAGAACTTTTTGAATTCTATTTCTCACAAGCTATCACTTTATTCATTCTCTCTACTTAATGTAGCCTATGAATTTTGCCTCAATTTGTAATTACCATCTTACCATTAGTGGTTTTTTATTCCTTTTGGTTTTCATCAGTCACATTTGTTTTCTTGTCTTCTGTAGCAGAATTTAATATTCTTAGATAATGTAACAAATTCATATTACATGTATGTTCAGAACTTTTTTGGTTGAGGTGTTAGGAAACATTTTTCCTTTAGGTGCTAATAATGCATCACAGGGCAATGATATTTCATGGGCTTATTTTTTTCTCAATTCTTAGAGAAGCATCCACTTTTTTGATCTTACAGTAAGTTCCTTTTAGTTATTTTTTTTAAATATTTAATTTGAGAGAGAGAGTGTGTGTGTGTGAGCAGGAGAGGGGCAGAGAGAGACAGAGAAAGAGAGAGAATCCCAAGAGCATAGAGCCCTCCATCTCAGGAAATGTGAAATCATGATCTGGGCCAAAGTCAAGAGTCATATCTTAACCAACTGAGCCACCCAGGTGCCCTGTGTAGTAAGTTACTTCTAAAGCAAACCAAATAATAAATTCTTGGGTCTTTAGTACTTAATGATAGATCCTTTTAACCACTCTCTCTGGGAACAATAAATTTCACTAACCTTGATTGTTGCTCCACTGGATGACATTACCAGGAGCTGAGACACAATGTTTGCTCCTTTAGTAAGTCTAGAGATTGCTGTCTTATTTAGTTTTGAATAATTGTATAAGCAAGTAGTGAGAGATGAGGAATTAGTTTTCATCTGAAATGGTTAATCTCATCATTTATTCATTAAGTATACATTTGTTGAGTTCTCTAATGTACCAAGTATTCAGGGTTCACAAAAATAAGTAATGTGTATGTGTTTAGGTAGACATACATATAACTGTGTAATCAGGGAGACATTTACAAATAAATGGAGTTGGTACTAGACCTGTGATGGCACAAAGCAGAGAACAGTTGAATCTGCTTAGGAAGTCAGAGGTTTTATGAAAAATTGTCTTGGCCTTTAAGGATGAGAGGAGAGGTTCACCATGGAGGAAATAATATGCAGTGGCTTAGAGCACCATTTTTGAAGTCTGGTAGACTTGGATTACCCCACATACCAGTTATGTGATTTTGGCTAAGTCATATAAACTCTCAATAACTGTTGCTTCATATATAAGATGGTGAAAATTATACTTATTTCATGGTGCCATTTTGATAATTAATTGGAATAATGCACTTAGCATAATCATGGTATAGAATGAGCTCTAATTAAATTGTATTTTATAATGCTGTTGCTTTTACTGCTTACTACTGTTCTACCACAACCACCACCACCACCTCCTCTACCAAGCTCATTAAAAGATTGTCTTCCACATTGGAAGACCCAACACATTGGAAGGCATGTAAGCCTGTAACAGCATAGCATGATTGACGTGTGTATATTGTGTGACATGGTTGGAACATGAGATATGTCTATAAAAGTATTCATACATGATGAGGACTTTTTCCAAAGGAGATTTCTGTATATAGAACCAAGAGCAGAAGGATGTAGGGAGATCCAAAGGAACGAGTTCTAAGGTTTAGAATGACTCGGGTTTTTTGTGGTTTACATATTTGTGGCTCCGTTTACCAACATAGTCTCCAGTAGACTAATGATAGCTCTTGAGGTGACAAAATGAATTCAGATATGTTGAATTTGAAAATTTAGAGGTAATTATGGTGGAGCTCTCTAGTAAGTGACTGGATATATGTGTCTAAAACTGACTTCACCAAGGTTACCTCTAATGTCTCTTTACTAGATTCTTGCACCCTTGTGTGGTTTGGTATTAGAAACAGTGGTTATGGATGAAATCACTCAGTATAAAATGAGAAGGCTGAGAATTCAGCCACCTGACTAAAATCCAAAGGAAGTCAAGTTGGGATGTAGGACAAAAGGAAACTGGTATAGACATTTTTGAGAAATGTAAGGGACAGGTGGGTGCATTCACAGAAAACTTGGGATAGTGGAAAACTGGGAAAACATCTCTTGGAGAAGACATTCAATCCATTTATTTTATAGAGTACCCATAAGAAGTCTCAAGAGAAGAAATCACATAAATATTTAAGTGGAGATTGTCCCTTGAATTTTTTTGTCTTAAAATGCTTTTGTCTGGTTTTAATAAATGGGTAATGCTGGACTCATAGAATGAGTTGGCAAGTATTCCCTCCTCTTTAATATTCTAGAAGAGTTTGTGTAGAATTGGCACTGTTTCTTTCTCAAATATTTGGTAGAATTTACCTGTGTAACTATCTGGGCCTGGAATTTACTTTATGGGAAGATTTAAACTGTGAGTTCTATTTCTTTAATGGATATAGTACTATTCATGTTATCTGTTTCTTCTTGAGGAGGCTTTGGTAGTTTGTGTCTTTCAAGAAATCTGTCCATTGATAAAAATCATCCAGCTTAGTAATATTAAGTTACATGTAATATTCCCTTATTATTCTTTTAGTATCTGCATAATCTGTAGTGATGTTTCCTCTCTCCTAATCTGATAATTCTTCATATCATTTCTGATATTGGTACTTCGGGTCTTTTCTCTTTTGCCTGATTAGTCTGGTCAGAAGTTTATATTGATCTTTTCAAAGATTAGGTTTTTCATTTCATTGTTTTTTTCTCTATTGTTTGGTTTGCTCTTTTATTGATTTTCACTGTGATTTTTACATCTTTTGCTTACTTTGGGTTTAATTTGCTATTTTTCTAGTTTTTTAAGATGGAAGCTGAATACACTGATATGAGACCGTTTTTTTTTTTTTCTTACCTTTAATATATGTGCTAGGAGTTTCCCTCTAAGCACTGCTTTAGCTGCAGTCCACAAATAGTTACAGGTTGTGTTTTCATTTGTATTCAGTTCATAATGGTTTTTAATTTCTTTTTTCTTTTTTCTTAGACCAGTGGATTTTTCAGAATTATAATCTTCATTTCTCAAATCTTGGGAAATTTTCAGATATCTTATTGACTTCTAATTTAATTACACTGTGGTCAGAGAATATACTTTATATGATATGAATCTGCTAGGTTTATTGCAGCTTAGTTTTTTGGCCAAAAATATGCCCTGTTTTTGTAAATTTATATTCTATTGTTGGATGTAATGTTCTATAAATGTCATTTGGGTCATGGTCAATAATCTTATTCATATCTTTATCCTTATTGGTTTTTCATTTACTTATCAGTTATTGAGAAAGGAATGTTGAAATCTGTTTATAATTGTGGATTTATGTTTTTCTCATTTTAGTTCTTAGTTTTTGTTTCATATATTTTAAAGAGTTATTATTCAGTTTCTAAACAATTGGGATAGTTACAATCACTTGATGAAATGATCTGTTATCATTGTGAAGTGACTGTCTTTATCCCTAGTAATATTTTTGCTTTAAAATCTACATTATCTGATTTGATATTCTTTTTTTTTTCTTTTTGGAGAGAGAGAGACAGAGTAAGCAGAGGAGGGGCAGAGAGAGAGAGAAGGAGAGTGAGAGTCCCAAGGAGGCTCCACACTGTCAGTGCAAAGCCCCATTTGGGGCTCAAACTCACAAACTGTGAGATCATGACCTGGTTTAGATTATGATCTGAGCCGAAACCAAGAGCTGGATGCTTAACCTACTGAGCCACCCAGGTGCCCTTTGATATCCTTTTTCTGATAATTCTGTCATCTGGGTCATTTCTGGGTCATTTTTAATTAATTTCGCTCTTCATTATGGGTCATATTTTCCTGATTATTTTTGGTAGACCTGGTAATTTTGAAATAAATACCAGCTGTGGTGCTTTTTACCTTGTTATATTAGATATTTTAATGCATTGTTTTGTGATACAGTTAAGTACTTAGAAATAGTTTGATCTATCTGGATCTTGCTTTTAAAGTTTGTTAGGTAGGACCAGAGCAGAGCACCATTTAGTTTATAGCTAATTTTTCCCCACTGGTAAGGTAAAACCTTCTGAGTTCTTTACCCAGGACTCCATGAACTATGAGACTGTATGTATGTACGTATGTATGTATTTAGGCATTTGATCTCTGGGTGTTGTTCCTTGTAATTTAGGGGGATAATTCTTTTCCTGGCCTCAGGTTGTTGTTGTTGTTGTTGTTGTTGTTGTTGTTGTTGTTGTTTAAACACATGGGTTGTTAAGTACTCAGCTAAAGACTACAGATCACAGGAGCTCTGTTATTTTGCACCTCTCGCCATTTCTTAGCTCTCAAGGACCACTGTCTTTCATTCTTGATGTTTAGTCTTGAAACAATTTTTTCCATACATCTGTTTTAAATATTGTTTGTGTATAAGGGTAAATTCAGTCTGTTACTTTATCTTGATCAGAAGTTAAATACTCTGACCCTAGGATTTCATTTTTTAAAAATGCTGTGTTGTAGTTTTACATTTCATTTTTCCACCCCTTTTTCTTTCTGCTATGTTTTTGTTCATGTGTCCTAGAATCATATATATCATATAGTTTGTGAGGTTGGACTGGCGCTCTATCCACTAGTCATTGTCTTCTATATTCTTGGCACTGTGCTAGGTGTTGTGAGTAGAGTAGAGTAGAGTAGGATAGGATAGGATAGGATAGGATAGGATAGGATAGGATAGGATAGGATAGAATGGAGTAGAATGGAATGGAATAGAAAAGAAAGACACCTAAGATCAGTGGCCTAGCCTCAAAGAACTCCGTCAAGTAGGAACTCCAGTCTGGAGAGGGTATGCACTGTTAAGTTACACAGTGGAATCAGGTTAACCCCAAATCTCATTTAAGTTGTATTCATAAAGTTCTGTGTAATATACTAAGTTCTTTAAGAAAATAGCTTTTTGGAAGACTATATCTGAAGCTGAATATGGGCATAATATTTAGTTTTTGCTCTATTATGGAGTAAATAGGAACATGTACTACTCATTTATAACTGACTCTAGCTAACAAATTGAGTGATTAATAGGAAAGCTAAATAAATATATATAAATATATATAGGAAAATAAATATATATTATATATATTATATATAATATATATAGGAAAATATATATATATATATATATTATATATATATATAATAAAGTGGAAAAGTATTTCCCTTTAATTAGGAGAAAAGTGTCCTGGGGATTTGAGGATGTTAGCATTAAGTTCTTTGTAACTTTTCTTTTCCATTTTGCATTTATTTCTGCTTTTTGCTGTGAAGAATAAAAGCAAATTTCTTGAAGATAAAGATTTTCCCTTTAATTACTTTAAATAGCTTACTCACCAGAGAAACTTTATTTTAAAACTTTTAACATTTATTTATTTTTGAGTTTATTTATTTTGAGTTTAATGTTTATTTATATTTGAGACTCTGAGTGGGGGAGGGGTAGAGAGAGAGGGAGACACAGCATCCAAAGCAGGCTCCAGGCTCCAAGCTGTCAACACAGATCCTGACACAGGGCTTGAACCCATGAACCACGAGATCATGACCTGAGCCAAAGTTGGGTGCTTAACCGACTGAGCCACCCAGGCACCCCGACCAGAGAAACTTCTAGTGGTTGAATCGTATTGTACCTGCTACAAAGAGATATGTAGTCCAGCTACAGGCTGATATTACTTCTGACTTGAAGATTTAATTGTTTAAAAAATGTTATTTATTTTTTGGGAGAGACAGAGTGTGAGTCAGGGAGGGGCAGAAAGAGAGGGAGACACAGAAACCAAAGCAGGCTCCAGGCTCCCAGCTGTCAGCACAGAGCCCTATGCAGGGCATTAACCCATAAGCTGTGATATCATGACCTGAACCAAAAATGGATGCTTAACTGACTGAGCCACCCAGGTGCCTCTAACTTGAAGATTTAATTCATGTATCTAGGGAGGGCTTTTGATACCAATTTGAGATTGAGACTGAGTTCATAAAGTAGGAATTGGCATTGAGAAGAAAAATAGTTTGTGACTTTTGATTGTTTTAAAAATATATATTGTAGGGGCGCCTGGGTGGCTCAGTCAGTTGAGTATTCGACTCTTGATTTCAGCTCAGGTCATGATCTCACAGGTTGGTGAGTTCAAGTCCCACCCTGGGCTCTGTGCTGACAGTGCAGAGCCTGCTTGAGACTCTCTCTCCCTTTCTCTCTCTGCTTTTCCCCTGCTCATGCACACGTACACTCTCAAAATAAACTTTA